>NC_051213.1:50362168-50519668 GCF_015220715.1 Pygocentrus nattereri
CCAAAGACAAAATCCCATTCACAGTATTGCACAAACAACATCCTATGTACAGAATTCCATAAACCAAACCTTATCTTTGGTAATCCATGAACTTGGAAAGTGTTACCTCTGGAATTCTGCAAACCAAATGCTCTTTCTGAAATTCCATAAACAAAAACACTGTCTCCAGAAGTCCACAAGACAAAAACGTAACTCCATAAAAAGATGAAACTTTCACGAGACTCAGTATCACCATCACCCCCTTGAGTTTTCCTGAGGTTTGTGAACGAGTTGGAGGAAGAGCGGCTGAACTACAGTAGCCAAGTGGAAAACCATCAGCACAGTGATTTATTCCACTACATTTACATCACGGCTGTTAAAGATGAAACCGGGGAAAATCGAAGTGCTGGCAAAAATGAACGAATAAAATGAGATGATGTCATGACGGGCCTCCATCCCACGGTTGTTTACAAGCTCTATAAACTTTATTACGATCCAGCTGTTCAGCGTTACAGACCGTCTTGTGTGTTACACACGTCAGAGCATCACAGTAGATTTTATAATCACCATATTTAACGCATTAAAGCCACTGAGAGGGTCAACACACAGACTTCCCCGCAGTAACTCTCTGAAATGAGGATATGATGATGTTTGGTGAGCTAATGCTCGTATGAGAGGGTATTTGTGAAGCTGGACATCAGGGTGTCCACTGCGTGCCGTGGTATCTGAGGGGAACAGAGCGCTTTGTCTGAGCACAATGTCTGCACTGATATCTGAAAGGACTGACTGTGCTGCAGCTGACCGAGGACTTTGACCGTCTCGACAGTCCAGAGCCATGAAGTGCTAACTGACCCTCCTGAGAGGTTTCAGGATGTTTCAGGATGGACACTCAGGCCGTTCAATGGCCGTTCAAAATAAGAACTGCATTTACAGTCACTGAAATTAGAGGATTTTAAAAAAGCTCTAACGGGGCAGATTTTTGAAAACTGTTTCCGGTGTTTTTGTGGACGGGAAAAACAGATTTTTGAAAAGCATGAAGAACTCATGAACACGACTAGGTTTCTGTGTGTTCACCAATTTGGGAGTTGGTAACATGCTTATAAATGAATTCATCTGAACTCTCAGGAATTCTAAAACAAAAAAAAAAACCTCTTTGTGGAATTCTGTTAATCAAATCCTCCTTCTGAAAGTCCATAAACCAAATCCTCTGTCTGGCATTCCCTAAACCAGAATTGAATTTTGGAAATTCATAAAGCTAAAATATTAACTTTGGTTCTCCATAAACCAATTAAGTAAACTAAAATCCCCTCTCTGGAGTACCTTTACAAAACTCCTCTGTGGAATTCTATAAAGCAAAATCTACCTCCAATATTCCACATACAAAAATTCTCTTTCTGAAAATGCATAAACCCTTCCCATCTTTGGAAATATGTTAAACGAATTCTGTATCTTGAATTGCATAAATAACAATCTTCTTTCTTGCACTGTGATAACGAAAAGATTTCTCTGGAATTCTGTAAACCAAATCATATCGGTCTCCTCACCAGGGAGCGATCATCGTCGGCCGGAGAGAGGCTGATCTCGTCGGGAGAGGTGATGGAAGAGCGGGTGGTGCGTGGGGTTCGGGGTGATGGGAGTGTATCCCAGGCGTTATAGCCTCGGGGTGGTGGAGTGGGCATCAACACACCGGAGCGCTGACAGCAGTCCTCAGCGTTGGACATCCAAGCTTCCAGAAGCTTCTCTCTGTCCCAGTCTGAGTGGAAGAGGGAGAACGGGATGAGTACTGTACGAAACAAGTTTACGGTTTACGCTGTTAAACTGACCTACAGCCGGTCAGTGTTGTTATATAGTTTACTGTAATGTGCACTATACAGTTTAATGTCTGTGCTGATTATATTTATTTTAAACATGACATCATGTCCAATCCCTATCCGCTGCACCGCATCATGACATGATATCCAATCCCTGTCCACTGCACCAGATCATCATGACATCCAATCCCCATCTGCTGTATTGAATCGTAACATGAGTCCTATCCACTGCATCGGACTGTAACATGATTCCTTTCAATCATATCAGACTGTAACATGAATCCGATCCCTATCTGCTGTATCGGATCATAGTACATCTCCTCTTTCCTATCCACTGTATCAGACCACAGTATGACATCCAATCCCTATCCTCTGTGTCAGATCGTAACATGAATCCACTCCCTATCTGCTCTATCGGATTGTAGTATGACCTCAAATTCCTGTCCACTGTATTGCATTGCAACATTAATCCAATCCCTATCCACTACATCAGATCACGACATGACATCTGACCCTGAATTCCGATCCACTGTAGAGGATCGGGACATCCAATCCCAATCCGCTGCATTGTGTCATGACCATACTATTCTATGAGCCCTGTCCACACCCATCATACACCATGAAAGAATTGATCTCGATTACAGTGAGATATCCAAACACTGCTCATCCCTAACAGGACCCAACATACAGTTCAGCCCGCACTGACCTCCACAGGCCGCCAGCACCTCACGAAGACGATTTCCTTTATATGAAGTCAAATGCATTAACTGTGCGTGTCCATCATTCTTAAATGAGCTGAGTGACATCAGAGGACAGAAGGTCAATGTGTAATTAGTCCGGCCTCAGCCTTGTGATGTTATCAGTGGAGAGATCAAGCTCAGATAAAGTCCTGGTCTGAACGCAGAGGAAACCCTAACCTCCCCCAAGCCCAAAACTATTCCTTCCAGATGTTCCCTCACAGGACACTGAAGCAGAAGCCCATTCAAATTTGCACTGAGCTCTGCTGTGGTTCAGAAAAAACTCCCACGGGCTTTAAAAAAAGGCCTAAAGTGGGTCAAACATGTCATGATCAATAATGAGTAACCTCTTACTGCACAAGGGCCTCCTGCGTAGAAGCTCTGCTTTACTCGTGACTTTCAACAACAGAAGCTCCAAGTCCAACTTTCTGTGCCTTCCTCTTCAAAATGACAGGTTAGGCCTGACCACGCCGTCATACAAACAAAGATGGGCTCTGTTCTCATTTCAGACACAATAAACATACTGAAAGGGAAACTCCACCAATTTTCCCCAATTTTCTGCATAATTAACTGGTTGAGATGTAAACAGAACCGTTCGGCTTCTAGATAAACTGACCGAGTCAGAACCGTTCACAGTGGTGGTGATGGGAACCAGACGTCCCTCTAAAAGCTCCTACAGAAAGTTCCTACATGAACTGGTTCTGAATTCACTGCCTGATGACTGAGACGCTGTTTTATGAGAGTTGTGAGAAGAAATCTGAGTCTTTACAATGAACTATTTCACTCCAAACCTCTGAAAGACTTGAGACACCAAAGCAGGCAACTAACATGACTAATCATTTCCGATTTGCTTCATATGGTCATAAAATCATGGCACTGTGGTTAACAGTAAGTGTGCAAAATGTGAGCCTTGTATTTTCATTAGTTTCTGAGATATAAAAACCTTTAAAAAGTTTTAATGATTAATTACAGGTGTGTAAATGGGGTTATTCTTATACTGAGAAATATTATCATCATTTTACGGCTTTATCCAAAAAGTACTTATAAAAACGCAGGAGTCAAGATCGGCTGACAATGTGCTACATGGCCAGAATTATGTGGACACCCATACTAATTATTGAGTTCAGGTGTTTCAGCCACACCCATTGCTAACAGGTGGATAAGATCAAGTACACAGCCCTGCAGTCTCCATAGACAAACACTGACAGAGAGCTCAGTTAACTTTAAATAGGGCTGTCATATAATGAACCTCTACCACAAGCCAGCTTGTGAAAGTTCTGCACTGCTAGAGCTGCCCTGGACAACTGCAAGTGATATTGTAAAATGAAAGCACCTTAGATAAACAACAGCTCAGCCACGAAGCCATAGATCATGCAAAATCACAGAAAGGAGTCAATGAGTGCTGAAGCATGTAGCTTCTATGCTCTGTGGCATCCCTCACTACAGAGCTCCAAACTGCCTCTGAAAGCGACATCACAAGAACTTTCCATCAAAAGCTTCATGAAATGGGTTTCCAGAGCTGAGTAGCTGCACACAAGCCTAAGATCACTATGTGCAATGCCAAGTGTGGGCTGGAGGGGTGTAAAGGACCGCCACTGGACTCTGGAACAGTGGAACTCTGTTCTCTAGAGTGATGAATCAGCTTCTCTATCTGACAGGATGATGATGAATCTGGGTTTGGTGGATGCCAGGAGAACGTGACCTACCAGAATGCAGAACTAACAGTAAAGTTTGGTGGAGGAGGGATAATGAGCTGGGCTGTTTTTCAGGGTTTGGTCTCTCACTTCCAGTGCAGGCTGATGTTGATGCTACAGCACAAAGACATTTTCCAGCTTTGTGTCAGCAGTTTGGGGAAGAGCCTTTCCTGTTATCAGCAGGACCGAGACTCTGAGCACAAAGCAGCTCCATAAAGACATTGAGTGACCAGTCTGGTATGGAGGAACCCCAGTGGTCTGCACAGAGCCCGGACCTCAACCCCACTGAACACCTTTGGGATAAGCTGGAATGTCGATTGTGAGCCACACCCTCTCGTCCAACATCAGTGCCTGACTGCACAAATGCTCTTTTTACTGAATGGGCACAGATTCCCACAGACACTCATACCCATAGAATTGAAATGAGACGTCCAACAAGCTCATACAGGTTAGATGGTCAGGTGTCTACATACTTTTGGCCACACTGTGTACACTGGTTGGACATTTTTACCTTATAGGTTTAATATCTAACAACTTGGACTCTTGGACTTGAATGCTGGTCACTAGAGTCTTGAAACAAGGTGACCATCTCGGTCTCAGAGTTCAAAGAGCAAGGAAACAACTGGCTTTTGGTTGTACAACGTCTTTGTTCCTTTCACTAGAAACAATGGAGACGACGAATGGTCAAAATCAAGACAGGACTGAACAGACTCTGATCCTGTAGCTTCATAACTGATCATTAAAGGCTCTCTGGATCACCACGACGCAAAGCGGAAGCCCAGACTGCACTAATCATCACTCTAAATCCGTTTACTCCGACTGAAAATGTGCTACTTGATGTTTTCATTACTCCAAAGCAGAAACCTACAGAAAATCAAGGATGTTGGAGGATGTGTGGGGAACAGGGCGCTGGCCGCTGTTTTGGGAACGCTTATTAAGACATTTTTGGGCCGAGTTGTATGAAGTAATGAAAACGATACTTTGTTTAAGATTTTCCTGTGAATTTGACATCAAGTCACTTTTCCTAGGGGTGCAAAATACTGTTATAACAAGATCGTACAAACATTTATGATGCATTCTATTAATTACAATAAAAAAAATAAAAACAATGAAGTGGCGGTCTCACACACACACACACACACACACACACATATATATATATATATATATACACACACACACACACACACACACACACACACTTTTTTCCTTGGTATCTTCTCAAGTTTTAAAACATGTAATTATTTTATTTAAAAGAACTTTTAAAGAATAAAAGCAGGAGAGGTTTGGGTTATAAGATGTACGAATGGATATACGAGTGGACATTAACGCATGCATGTGTTGTCGTAGCGTTACTGAACGTCTCTCCTTGGAAAAAGAAGCCTGTCGTTTAGCATGTGCCCAGTCTGATGGGCGAGAATCCAGACTGGAGGTGGCACTGCACTGTAACTGCTCTCCGTCTCCAGAGAGGCCCGAGTAATAATAATAGAAAGCGTGGTGAAGCGGGACTCTGCCCTATTTTCCTCATGGGCCCCACTCATCTGGAACAGGGCCGGCTCACATAATTGGAGAGAATTAAAGAAAGCACTGATCCCATTACGAGTTGCGTGCCAAAGAAACTTAACAGTTTAACAGCTACAAAATTTTAAGTGTTCCAGCAAAAATGCATGAAAAGGAGCTTAACGGTCTGCTGAGGGTCATTAGTGGTGTACTGGACTCGAATAGCCAATGATCTAATAACTAATAACCCAAGATAGCTAGGATAGGGACAGACGGGAGATTTTTATTAGTTCACATTATTAAAAACAATATTTTACCTTTTATCAGAGCACAGATCTAGACAAAAAGCTCAATATGCTCGCCTCGTAGAGACATGCTCGCATAACGGCCCAAACCCAGCGCTGTAACGGTTTAGTTGTGGTCACACGGTGAGTACGGCTGCTCGATTACGGCAAAACACATTATCACGATTATTTATCACAATTACTCACGGGCTTTGGAAACATCATGCATTGATCTTTTAAAGAAGTGCATTTCCTGGAACTTTAAACAGAACCGAGAAACAAAAACAAGTACAACCCCAGTTCCAGTGAAGTTGGGACGTTGTGTAAAACAGAAAACGATGATCTGCAAATCCTTTTCATCCTATATTCAATTGAATCCACTACAAAGACGAGATATTTAATGTTCAAACGGATAAACTTTATTGTTTTTTGCAAATATTCCCTCATTTTGAATTTGATGCCTGCAACACGTTCCAGAGAAGTTGGGACAGGGGCGTGTTTCCCACTGTGTTACATCACCTTTCCTTTAACACTCAATAAGCGTTTGGGAACTGAGGACACGGATTGTTGAAGCTTTGTAGGTGGAATTCTTTCCCATTCCTGCTTGATGTCCAGCTTCAGCTGCTCAGCAGTCCGGGGTCTCCGCTGTCGTATTTTGGGCTTCATAATGCGCCACACATTTTCAATGGGAGACGGTCTGGACTGCAGGCAGGCCAGTCTTTTGCTGCCCCTGTCCCAACTTCTCTGGAACGTGTTGCAGGCATCAAATTCAAAATGAGTGAATATAGTAGATATATAATAATATCAGTAGATGTGTGCGCCAGTTTGCATCCTATTCATTACTACGGGGAAAATAAATCTAATTTAATGAAGATTTTACGGAAAAGGGTGAAGTAGCGGACAGAAGTGTGGCAGGAAAAATAAGAAGCAGAAGAAGAAGCAGATGGGAATATAGATCGGATAACAGTGTTCACTAAAAAAAAGGATGCGCTGGATTTATAACGCAGGACAAAATGAGCACATCACCGCAAAACGGAATGCAGCACAAAAAACGTTTTATCTGATTTTCATGAATCAAAATTATATAGAAGCCAAAATTATAATAATAAAAAAAAAAAAAACCTCAATAAACGACCCAGCCCTTACTGGGGGCGTGGCTATGTCTGCACAGCCACTGTTACCACCCTAAGGGTCACAGTGTGTCGTCTTCTGTATTTATTACAGAACAGAGGGAAAATGCCTTAAGCCGCCAACAGGGGGAGTCACTTATAAACACGAGAAGTCCAGGAGGGAGTACGGTGCTCTGCCTCTGGCGCGGCTTCCTGGCATTCCCGGCTCCCTGACCAGTTATTTGAAAGAAGCCTCTGTGTCAGTGCGAGAGCCTGAGTGCTGATGTACGGTTTATTGGCGCTTCGTCGCTTGTCGCTGCGATTTTCATGGAGATAAACGCCTGTAGCACTTTCACTTAAGTTTACTGTAAACACTGAGCTGATGTGGCTGCTCACAGATCCTGTAGATCATCTCTCTCACTGGGCAGAGAGGGTTATTCCCGATTGCCTCCGTTTTATCCGGGTTTGCATTAGTTAGGTCAGGGGTCACAACCCGAATGTTAAGAAGAGCTATTCTGTCCTTTGAGCAACAATCACACCACCTTGAGAGCCACAACACTGGTGACCATCTCGGCTGTGAACAAATGTGGTAAAAATGTCTCTCAATCTTCGATTCATTATGAACTTTAAGTCGCTTCTCATTTGCCAGCTTCAGCAGGCGCCATTTAAGGTGGAACGGGAAAATTAGAACGAGAAGCAACGCCAGCTTCACAATGTTTGTGTGTCTGTTTCGCGTTGCAGGTTAAACGTATCAGGAAACCAGCTGGACTGATTATAAACACTTATCAGTCCATTCGTCTCCAAATTATCGATGTCCGTCTTAAATCTCTCTTTTTGCCAGGTCGTTATCTACTAACTGGGCCAGACTGTCGTCTGTGTTGCTATGGTGACCAGCCGTCTGCGCTGATCTTCAGGGTTAAAGGGTGAATCAGCAGTTCTACATTAACTCCAGCGTTTAAGACCATTTACTGTTAAACTGTGTTGAAGGATCAGCAGAGCTTTATTTTACTGTAGAGGAGGATTATTTTATTATTACCTACTGATCTGATTCAGCTGTGGAGCCACGACAGGGCAGTAAACAATGCTTAAACTCTGACCATGTGACTGGTCCTCTATTTGGTCAGGAGAGCCACGATCAGCTGGTTTTATAAGCTGCATTCGTTAATAACAGCTCAGCGAAGTATACGCAGCACATACCGTGAGCCCTGAGCAGAGCCTCCGCGGTGAAGAGAGGAGCCTGAAGCATGTCGGCCGTCTCCACTATCAGCATATCCTTCAGCCTCCGCAGGTCCTGCACCCGCAAACCCTCGTAAAACTGGAACAGGACACGGACAGACAAGCTTTACATGTACAGCCGGTTATTCATTCAGTCTAATGAGAAACTGTAGAACGGACTCGGTTTATATCACAATACCTACATTTAGAGTCGGTTATTCATTCAGCCTAATGAGAAACTGTAGAACAGACTCGGTTTATATCACAATACCTACATTTAGAGTCGGTTATTCATTCAGCCTAATGAGAAACTGTAGAACGAACTCGGTTTATATCACAATACCTACATTTAGAGTCGGTTATTCATTCAGCCTAATGAGAAACTGTAGAACGAACTCGGTTTATATCACAATACCTACATTTAGAGTCGGTTATTCGTTCAGCCTAATGAGAAACTGTAGAACGGACTCGGTTTATATCACAATACCTACATTTAGAGTCGGTTATTCGTTCAGCCTAATGAGAAACTGTAGAACGGACTCGGTTTATATCACAATACCTACATTTAGAGCCGGTTATTCATTCAGTCTAATGAGAAACTGTAGAACGGACTCGGTTTATATCACAATACCTATATTTAGAGTCGGTTATTCATTCAGTCTAATGAGAAACTGTAGAACGGACTCGGTTTATATCACAATACCTACATTTAGAGTCGGTTATTCATTCAGTCTAATGAGAAACTGTAGAACGGACTCGGTTTATATCACAATACCTACATTTAGAGCCGGTTATTCATTCAGTCTAATGAGAAACTGTAGAACGGACTCGGTTTATATCACAATACCTACATTTAGAGCCGGTTATTCATTCAGTCTAATGAGAAACTGTAGAACGGACTCGGTTTATATCACAATACCTACATTTAGAGCCGGTTATTCATTCAGTCTAATGAGAAACTGTAGAACGGACTCGGTTTATATCACAATACCTACATTTAGAGCCGGTTATTCATTCAGCCTAATGAGAAACTGTAGAACGGACTCGGTTTATATCACAATACCTACATTTAGAGCCGGTTATTCATTCAGCCTAATGAGAAACTGTAGAACGGACTCGGTTTATATCACAATACCTACATTTAGAGCCGGTTATTCATTCAGCCTAATGAGAAACTGTAGAACGGACTCGGTTTATATCACAATACCTACATTTAGAGCCGGTTATTCATTCAGCCTAATGAGAAACTGTAGAACGAACTCGGTTTATATCACAATACCTACATTTAGAGTCGGTTATTCATTCAGCCTAATGAGAAACTGTAGAACGGACTCGGTTTATATCACAATACCTACATTTAGAGTCGGTTATTCGTTCAGCCTAATGAGAAACTGTAGAACGGACTCGGTTTATATCACAATACCTACATTTAGAGCCGGTTATTCGTTCAGTCTAATGAGAAACTGTAGAACGGACTCGGTTTATATCACAATACCTACATTTAGAGCCGGTTATTCGTTCAGTCTAATGAGAAACTGTAGAACGGACTCGGTTTATATCACAATACCTACATTTAGAGTCGGTTATTCATTCAGTCTAATGAGAAACTGTAGAACGGACTCGGTTTATATCACAATACCTACATTTAGAGTCGGTTATTCATTCAGTCTAATGAGAAACTGTAGAACGGACTCGGTTTATATCACAATACCTACATTTAGAGCCGGTTATTCATTCAGTCTAATGAGAAACTGTAGAACGGACTCGGTTTATATCACAATACCTACATTTAGAGCCGGTTATTCATTCAGCCTAATGAGAAACTGTAGAACGGACTCGGTTTATATCACAATACCTACATTTAGAGCCGGTTATTCATTCAGCCTAATGAGAAACTGTAGAACGGACTCGGTTTATATCACAATACCTACATTTAGAGCCGGTTATTCATTCAGTCTAATGAGAAACTGTAGAACGGACTCGGTTTATATCACAATACCTACATTTAGAGCCGGTTATTCATTCAGTCTAATGAGAAACTGTAGAACGGACTCGGTTTATATCACAATACCTACATTTAGAGTCGGTTATTCATTCAGTCTAATGAGAAACTGTAGAACGGACTCGGTTTATATCACAATACCTACATTTAGAGTCGGTTATTCATTCAGTCTAATGAGAAACTGTAGAACGGACTCGGTTTATATCACAATACCTACATTTAGAGTCGGTTATTCATTCAGTCTAATGAGAAACTGTAGAACGGACTCGGTTTATATCACAATACCTACATTTAGAGTCGGTTATTCATTCAGTCTAATGAGAAACTGTAGAACGGACTCGGTTTATATCACAATACCTACATTTAGAGTCGGTTATTCATTCAGTCTAATGAGAAACTGTAGAACGGACTCGGTTTATATCACAATACCTACATTTAGAGTCGGTTATTCATTCAGTCTAATGAGAAACTGTAGAACGGACTCGGTTTATATCACAATACCTACATTTAGAGTCGGTTATTCATTCAGCCTAATGAGAAACTGTAGAACGGACTCGGTTTATATCACAATACCTACATTTAGAGTCGGTTATTCATTCAGCCTAATGAGAAACTGTAGAACGGACTCGGTTTATATCACAATACCTACATTTAGAGTCGGTTATTCATTCAGCCTAATGAGAAACTGTAGAACGGACTCGGTTTATATCACAATACCTACATTTAGAGTCGGTTATTCATTCAGCCTAATGAGAAACTGTAGAACGGACTCGGTTTATATCACAATACCTACATTTAGAGTCGGTTATTCATTCAGCCTAATGAGAAACTGTAGAACGGACTCGGTTTATATCACAATACCTACAATTAGAGTCGGTTATTCATTCAGCCTAATGAGAAACTGTAGAACGGACTCGGTTTATATCACAATACCTACATTTAGAGCCGGTTATTCATTCAGTCTAATGAGAAACTGTAGAACGGACTCGGTTTATATCACAATACCTACATTTAGAGCCGGTTATTCATTCAGTCTAATGAGAAACTGTAGAACGGACTCGGTTTATATCACAATACCTACATTTAGAGTCGGTTATTCATTCAGTCTAATGAGAAACTGTAGAACGGACTCGGTTTATATCACAATACCTACATTTAGAGTCGGTTATTCATTCAGCCTAATGAGAAACTGTAGAACAGACTCGGTTTATATCACAATACCTACATTTAGAGTCGGTTATTCATTCAGTCTAATGAGAAACTGTAGAACGGACTCGGTTTATATCACAATACCTACATTTAGAGCCGGTTATTCATTCAGCCTAATGAGAAACTGTAGAACGGACTCGGTTTATATCACAATACCTACATTTAGAGTCGGTTATTCATTCAGTCTAATGAGAAACTGTAGAACGGACTCGGTTTATATCACAATACCTACATTTAGAGCCGGTTATTCATTCAGCCTAATGAGAAACTGTAGAACGGACTCGGTTTATATCACAATACCTACATTTAGAGCCGGTTATTCACTCAGTCTAATGAGAAACTGTAGAACGGACTCGGTTTATATCACAATACCTACATTTAGAGCCGGTTATTCACTCAGTCTAATGAGAAACTGTAGAACGGACTCGGTTTATATCACAATACCTACATTTAGAGTCGGTTATTCATTCAGTCTAATGAGAAACTGTAGAACGGACTCGGTTTATATCACAATACCTACATTTAGAGTCGGTTATTCATTCAGTCTAATGAGAAACTGTAGAACGGACTCGGTTTATATCACAATACCTACATTTAGAGTCGGTTATTCATTCAGTCTAATGAGAAACTGTAGAACGGACTCGGTTTATATCACAATACCTACATTTAGAGCCGGTTATTCATTCAGTCTAATGAGAAACTGTAGAACGGACTCGGTTTATATCACAATACCTACATTTAGAGTCGGTTATTCATTCAGCCTAATGAGAAACTGTAGAACGGACTCGGTTTATATCACAATACCTACATTTAGAGTCGGTTATTCATTCAGCCTAATGAGAAACTGTAGAACGGACTCGGTTTATATCACAATACCTACATTTAGAGTCGGTTATTCATTCAGTCTAATGAGAAACTGTAGAACGGACTCGGTTTATATCACAATACCTACATTTAGAGTCGGTTATTCATTCAGTCTAATGAGAAACTGTAGAACGGACTCGGTTTATATCACAATACCTACATTTAGAGTCGGTTATTCATTCAGTCTAATGAGAAACTGTAGAACGGACTCGGTTTATATCACAATACCTACATTTAGAGTCGGTTATTCATTCAGTCTAATGAGAAACTGTAGAACAGACTCGGTTTATATCACAATACCTACATTTAGAGTCGGTTATTCATTCAGTCTAATGAGAAACTGTAGAACGGACTCGGTTTATATCACAATACCTACATTTAGAGTCGGTTATTCATTCAGTCTAATGAGAAACTGTAGAACAGACTCGGTTTATATCACAATACCTACATTTAGAGTCGGTTATTCATTCAGCCTAATGAGAAACTGTAGAACGGAGTCAAACATTTATCTTTTTTTGTTTAAAAGCTATTTTATTTTAACTGAATATTTAAATAAATAAGTGAAAACTTTACTGAATGTTGCTCAAACCTGGCGCAGTTGAAACGCACGTTAGTTCATAAAGCTCACCTCCCTGCGGTCCAGGGCAGCGTACTCAGCCTCGATGTCCTCGGCGTTGGGATCTGTGGAGAAAACCATCTGAGACTCCAGACTGAGGGCCAGCTCCTTATGGTGCTGTTTCTCTGCACAGTCACACGGAGTCTCCTTATTCTCGTTCTCCGCAAACAGGTCTGCGTTACGCGTCACCAGAAGCTGCACAGAAAACAAGAGTTATGAAATACATCACCCAGAAAAGACGTTTGAGAACTGGGGACGTTTGGGAATTGGAAAGGTTTGGGAAAACTGGCAAATGGTTTGGGAAATGCAGAAGTTTGGTAAGTTTTGGGAACTGGTGAATTTGGGAAGTTTGGGAATTTAGGCATTTTATTCATATCGTATGTATTTTATGTATGTTATTGGTGAACTTAGGAAGTTTTGGGGAGATGGGAAATTTGGAAAACTAATGAATTTGAAGAAAACTTTTCAGTTTTTGACTTAATCTGAAAGTGCCTGTTGCTCTTTACACTGTCTGTAAATTTTATGATGAATGGACTAAAAGAAGTGGCCCAAATTGACTTGGACAAACGTCTGGTTCCATTGACTTACATTACAAGTAAGGCCGGTTTTTTCCTTCTCCTGTAAAGTTATCATTTTGGAGATATAAGATTTGGTTTGCATTTATCAGGCCAACTACGTGCAGTTAATTAGCTAAAAAAAATAAAAGAAATAAAAATTCATTTGTAAACGTAGTTTTAAAAAAGATTCCACCTGCTCATCCTGGAAACCAGTTGAGGCAGAGCTCATCTAGTAAACCAGCATGTGAAAAAGTTATGAAGTTTTATAGCATTTGATACATTTTTTTTGATCACTTATTTTTAGCTTAATGTTTGGTACCTACTGTATCTCTAAATTATGGGCTTTTAATGTGTGGAGAACAGAACAGACAGCATGTCAACACTGTCGGGCTACATTTACAGACTATATTTAAGCTGATTGATCGATTATTAGCTGGTTATTTCACATGAATAGTTGACTGTCAAATTATTTGGGTTTATTCAGTCCGCCTGCTGATCACCACGGACAGGAGAAATCCACAAAAACAGCAGAAGCTCGAACTTCCAACATTTCATTGGTTTGTGCACAGAACTCAGCATCTGCCCATTGACTCTAGCACAGTTTCAAGTACAGAGTCAGTGGGTTTTCTCTTCTTTAAGTTCAGGGAAACGTGTTATTATTATAATCCGTGGTAAAAGTCCACCTTTAAACCACGTGCCCACCTCCACGCAGGTCTTCATCCCTGAGGCGGCGGCGTAGTGCAGCGGCGTGTTCTTCTTATTGTCTGTGGCGTTGACATCGGCGCTCTCGTACTCGCCGCGGTCCAGCTTGGCGCCGGTCCACTTCAGGATCATCTGCAGGCAGTCGGCTCGGCGGCGTTCGTCCTCGTACGGCCGGGCCAGGCGGGGCTGTAGCGCCCCCTCTGGCAGCAGGATGTGCGGCCCCATGCACAGCATGTGCAGCGCCGTCTCGTTGTGCACGTTCCGCTTGTTGGGGTTTCCATCCTTGCTGAAGAGGAAGGACCTGTGGGGGTTGGGGGGACAGAATAATGAGGGGCTAAAACCAGAACTTAAACGTAAAGTTTGCTCTGAGTAGAACCGAAAATGTTTCAATTCTGTTCTTGCAAACACCAAAATCAGGAACCGGAAGCCGAAATTAAGCCTATTCTCTGATGTCTGACGCTGGAGTCTCCGAACTAAGCTAATGCTAGCTAACTCAGCTCAGTTAATGCTGAAGCACCCCAGTGCAGGTTCTACTCGACTAACTGGTGCCCTGCCATCAGAAGCATAGATGATTAAAAAAGGCGAGAGTAACGTCGGGTCACTGGCAGTGGTGGACATCAGTGTTCGGTGCCTCCTGCAGTGGTACAGACCCGTTGAGAGGATAAAGACTCGAAAAAATTCTAATGCCCAAAATATCAGAAATATAACGTAGTCTGTTGTCGGGCTGGACGATTAATCGAAAAGTAATCAAAGCCGACATTCAGAACCTCGAACCGACGTAATCCTGTCAATGTCGGTTATTTAGATTTCTTCCTAACACACTCCGTGTGTTCATGTACGTCCACTCTGAGACACGGAAGCCACGGCTACGTTCACACAGCAGGCAAAAGTGGCCCAAGTCCAATGTGACAGTCTGACAGACAGATCAGACACTAAACTGAGCGTCACGCTGCTTCACGGCTCATCCAGAGGTAAACAATCACGACCGCCAACGAACGCCAGTCGCTCCCGGAGGATCAGCTTCATCTTCTCCAGCATCATAGGAGCCACCAGGAAGCTTCACTGACCGACAGCCGGGCTCATCATCCAGAATGTGCTCGGCTCGCCGTAAAAAGGGCGCGGTCACTTCTTCGGTTCGCATCCTCGGATTCTTTAAACTCTGCTTCCAGGCTTTTACCTGTTCTGTGGCGCTGCAGCCTCGTTCTCCTGCGGCCACGTTCGGACGTTTCTTTGGAAATCTCTTCTAGAGTCTCTTCTAATTATAGTCCAGAATATTTATGAGTCTCAACAGCGCGAAATTATGACGAATGTCGAGCTGGACTGACGTAAAATCCACACGAATTCCCATCTGGATGCTGAGACGACTTACATTAAGAATATGTAGAGCATATTTACAGTAAAGACCTTGTCAGCAAACCATGCAGGCAAAAAAGTCGTTCATTGGAGGTTTTGATATTGATTTGAAATCATATCGACGTTAATGCTTGTGTAGTTAGCTGGCTACAGGTTAAACCCACCATAGTCCAGGCTGTCTCAGTACCAGGCGGTCCAATAACACACCCATTTTGAGGAGTGTGGTATGTAGCTATTAGCCTTTTATCAGTTACCCCCGTCCTTTTCTTCAGTATTTTTAGTTCTGATTTAGTCGTGCAGCACAAGGAACAAGAAACCGTAACCGATCTCACAAGCCCGACAGCAGAACGGCCCAGCACGGCCCGGAGAACCATCTGGCTCGACAGCGGAAACGAGGCCAGAGTTAACATAACAGCGCGGTATTCCGTACACTTTTCCTACACTGCAACTTTTCCTGTTTGTGTACTGAAAACCACTGTCATTTATCAGCGAAACATCGGAGACATTGTCCTTGTTTCCATCAAAACGGCTGGCAAGACCATCTAAGCTGGGTTTGGACATCCAATCTGCGTAAATAGTGACCGTCACCCAGCGTGACCCGAAAATAGGGGGTGGGGAAACACTGGGATGCGAATGGGGTGGGGTTAAAACGCATTACAGCACATTTTATCATCATATTCAACACACCAACGAATATTTAACACCTGATTATCATCATAAACACAGTATGTATAACACTGAGTTGTTACACCGTCGACTAAGTAACATCAGCAGCTTCACACCACAGTCACACTTTCTTTACAAGCCCTATTTTCCATCATTGCACATATATTGTTTATATTAATTCACTTTTATAATCAGTATAATCGGTTAATGTCTATTTTTATGCAATTAGATTTCATAAAACTTAAATGCAGGAAAACGCTGTACAGAAACCTGCTCCTTCCGGAAGCTGGTGTAGGGAATACTGACGGCACAAGCCGGTGACACAGATGACAGTATTGGCCCAAATGTGACCAATCAAAACGCATTTTGGTGGCTGGGCAGAATTTGCAGAGTCCAACGAATCATCACATCCTATACGACTTCGGGTTTTTCCGCAACAACCGCTGAAACGTGACGAGGTCTTCCTAACGACGCAATCAAGGACCATGAATATTATTGCTATTACTGCTGCGAGTTATGGAAATAAGATGCACGAACAAATCAAATAAAATTATTTATAGTTTCGTTGTTCAGGCTTTTTTTTTTTTTAAATGTTTAAAAGACATTAAAAGTTACGTAAAACGGCGCCATCTAGTGGCAACTTGAATGCCTGCAATTTTTGCAAATTCTGCAAGTTTTCGAAGGCAAGATATCAGCGGTTAAAATAACGTTAAAAGCTTATTATTGATCCATGTCGGTCAAATAGCGAGCATCAAGTATTATTTTTGTTGGAAACTACAAGCAATCTGGCAACCCAGTGCGTTTTACCTGAGAATGCGGGTCATGGCATGTCGAGCGGCGTAGTGTAGCGGGGTGTTGTGCTGGTAAGGCTCCCCGTACGAGGTGTTGGGGTCCAGAGACTCTTTAAACTGCGGGTTTCCCTCGTACAGCTGGTACGCTAGAACCTCGTCTCCATTGATCAGCGCTTTGCGAAACTTGGTCGCCGTGTTCCCCATCGCTCAGCGCCCCCCAGCGCTACGACAACGACAGCGCTAGTTTAGCCTGTAGACCTGCAGACTGCCAGCATGGTGTAGCTCCTAAAAAACATCGGAAAAACAGACACGTCACTTCAACACATCCTAACCAGGACAAAGTAAACGAAGCAGCGCTCTCGACTGCCAACGCCGATACGCTAAATGAGAAATAGAAGAATTAAAAATGACAAATCAAAGTTAGAGATGAGCTTTAAAGGCACCAGTCAGTCAGGCTCAGGATCGAGTGCAATCGAACAACCGTGACGGCCCCAGACAGCTCTGAGCGGTCAAAGAATTCCCAAATCCTGCTCAGAACCTGCTTTCCAGCGCCCGTTTCGGCCTATAGCCCAGTGAACCAGCCGAGCACGCAAGGCCTCTGAAGTGTGTGCAGACTTGGTAAGTCTGAAGAGTTACTCCTCCTCGCCGTGGCCCAGCAGTGTCCACAAAACAAAGTCACATGTCCGGCCACATGAGGGGCCTGACACCAGCAGATGCCGAGGGTCCTACCAGACGCATTTCTGTATACTTGGAGGAGGAAAGTGCTGCTTTTCCACACAGAAGCCCAGGAACCTTAAAGGACCACAGCGAATTCAGAGTTTAATCTAATCAAAAACAATTAAGATTCATTAATTCATCTCAGTGCTTTTTTTAAAGTGACAGTTTGGTGACAAATCAGATATAACGTGGCTGAGCGCTGACCGGTCAGCATTCCTGCGACCGCTCGCCGGCCGGTCTATTGAGCGCATTACTGCTGGTTACTCACTCAGGAGCGCCCTCTAGTCTTATAATCACAGCATGTTGCCCACCCCCAGCTGCAAATTACCTACCAAAATCCAACCGAAGGCTCCAGCGTTATGAATTATCAAGCCTATATGTTCATCAGCGCTGAAGGCTGGTGCGATTTCTACCAGCAGACTGACTCACACTCCACACGTTTTCCTCCAGAAACTCCGGGGGCTTCCGGCTCGCTCTGCCAGCTCCCACAACCCACCGAGAGCAGGTTGTGTGGAGGGCAGGAATCAGCAGCCCACAGTTATACCCCCCCACTCACGCCATCTGTCCACATGGGCACCTGAGGAGACGCGTCAGATGATGTGTGCGTTTCACCCGACGGGCTGCATCACGGCCGTACGCAGGGCAGCCTGGAGCAGGACCATTTCTGGACAAGCTTCAGCGTCTTCCTGTGTAGCCTTTACACAAACAGCAGAAGAGGAACGCCACAAATGCTCCGACATGGAAAAAGACACGGGCAAATTTGACCAACAGAAAAACAGTAAACAGCATGCAAGACCTGAACAATGGTAACTTTACAGGAGGGGAAGAGGCCTGCTCCATTTTTAATGGAAGTCAATGGAACCAGAATGTTTTCCAAGTCATTTTGGGCCGTTTCTTTCAGTCCATTCATCAGGAAATTTATACACAATGTAAAGAGCAACAGGCGTTTTCAGATTACGGCAAAAACTAAAATACAAGGTTTTCTTCCAACAGCAGCTTTTACACACACACACACACACACACACACACACACACACACGTAAATTTTGTCTTTCAGCAATTTCAAATGAGGTACAAAAGGAACAGAAAAACATAAACAAACAAACATTGGATCAAAACTTGTATCTCAGTGACTATATGTGCACATACATACACCATAACACACACTCTCTAGTGTTCTATTGCCTTTATGTGCCTTAATATCAGTAATTCCAATATTAAACTCCAAAATACGTTAACATCCCAAAAACTGGCTTTATAGTAGAAACTTGTTGGTTATTCTCAAATAAAATATAAAAATTATCATAAAACAGCGTCTCAGTCATCAGGCAGTGAATTCAGAACCAGCTCATGTAGGAACTTTCTGAGCTTTTAGAGGGAGACGTCTGGTTCCTATCACCACCACTGGGAGCGGCTCTGACTCAGTCAGTTTATTTAGATACCACATCGCTGTGAATGAGTCCGTTTACATATTTAACCAGTTAACTATGCAGAAGTTTAAAAAAATAAATCTGCGGAGTTCCCCTTTAATTTCTGATTCTGTTTTGCAGTTTCGGTTTCAGTTAGTTTTAAGGCTGCATCAACAGTTGGTTTTAGTTTTATTTTTAGTTCGTTTATTTTAGTGCCTTCTGCTGTGGACATTAGAGGACAGAGTGTTCAGCAACACTACAGGATCCTGCACCAATTCTCAGACTTATTTTACCAAGATTTCAGAAAATCTAAGCTTTTTAAAATTGATACGCCCAGATCAATTACTATCAAAACTTAATTCTTCTCATATAATCACGAACTTACACAGTTCACTGCATTCGCCTTATAAAGGTAACGTCTGAAACAAGACGAGAGATCTTACGTTTCTAGTTCTAAGCTCATTTCCTGCTTCATCTAGAAGCAGCTGGAACTGTTACAAATCACAACAATTAACAATTTAACGGTCTTTTTGATCATTTTATTTGTGTAATATACACTATATTTCCAAAAGTATTCGGTCGTCTGGCTTCACACGCATATGAACTTGAGTGACATCCCACTCTTAATCCATAGGGTTTAATATGATGTCGGCCCACCCTTTGCAGCTATAACAGCTTCAGCTCTTCTGGGAAGACTTTCCACAAGGGTTAGGAGTGTTTATGGGAATTTCTGACCGTTCTTCCAGAAGCTCATTTGTGAGGTCAGACAGTGATGTTGGACGAGAAGGCCTGGCTCACAGTCTCCGCTCTAATTCATCCCAAAGGTGTTCTATGGGGTTGAGGTCAGGACTCTGTGCAGGCCAGTCAAGTTCTTCCACACCAAACTGGCTCATCCACGTCTTTATGGACCTGCTTTGTGCACTGGTGTGCAGTCATGTTGGAACAGGAAGGGGTCGTCCCCAAACTGTTCCCACAAAGTTGGGAGCAGGAAATTGTCCAGAATCTCTTGGTGCTGAAGCTTTAAGAGTTCCTTTCACTGGAACTAAGGGGCCGAGCCCAACTCCTGAAAAACACCCCCACACCATGATCCCCCCTCCACCAAACTTTACACTCGGCACAATGCAGGCAGACAAGTACCGTCTCCTGGCAACCGCCAAACCCAGACTCGTCCATCGGATTCCCAGACGGAGAAGCGTGATTGGTCACTCCAGAGAACTCGTCTCCACTGCTCTAGAGTCCAGTGGCGGCGCTTTACTCCACTGCATTCCACGCTTTGCATTGCGCTTGGTGATGTAAGGCTTGGATGCAGCTGCTCGGCCATGGAAACCCATTCCATGAAGCTCTCTACGCTGTTCTTGAGCTGATCTGAAGGCCACATGAAGTTTGGAGGTCTGTAGTGATTGACTCTGCAGAAAGTCGGTGACCTCTGCGCACTATGCCCCTCAGCATCCGCTGACCGCTCTGTCGTTTTACGTGGCCGACCACTTCGTGGCTGAGCTGCTGTCGTTCCCAATCGCTTCCACTTTGTTATAATCCCACTGACAGTGGACTGTGGAATATTTAGTAGTGAGGAAATTTCACGACTGGACTTGCTGCACAGGTGGCGTCCGATCACGGTACCACGCTGGAATTCACTGAGCTCCTGAGAGTGACCCATTCTTTCACTAATGTCTGTAGAAGCAGTCTGCAGGCCGAGGGGCTCGGCTTTATACACCTGTGGCCACGGAAGTGACTGGAACACCTGGATTCAGTGATCTGGATGGGGGAGTGAGGACTTTTGGAGGTATAGTGAACTGGTGACTGTCTTCCTCTAGAAGAGCACGGAGCTGCCAGCTTCCACAGTTCCGTTAGAGTGAGATTTCAACGAGCCAGGGTCCCCCCACGGCGTTGTAGGCGGGTTTCTGGTTTTTTGGTTTGTTTTTATGTTTTTTTTTTTGCACAACGTTCTTTAGTAATACTCAGTATTACCACAGCTTTACTACATAAACTTTGCTTTCTGGTTCATTTAATGAGAGCCATTTGATTATTTAAAGGAATGCAGCGATTTTAAATGCCTGGACAGGACAGCCACTCAAAACCGAATTCATTCCACAATGAAATCTTGGCAATGCTCAAAAAATAATGTCTGAAAATTTAACTGGATTCTTCCTTACATAATTAAACTAACCATAAAACAACGTTATCACACCGAGTTACTGCATGACGAGCGACACCAGGGGAGCACAGACTGAAAGCCGGTCGTTTCTTCCCGTTTATTATTGATTATTTGTCGTCATCTCTCCACCGGACTGGTCAGCCTGTAAAGCCGCACAGCGAAAAGGAGTCAAAACTGCCATATTTTAGACGTTTAGCTGGGAAGTGGCGCTGAACTGGGTTCATTCTGCAGCAGACAGCGGCGCTTGAAGGTTTGTGAATTTGATATTTCTGCATAAACTTGACCTGAAACGTCAGATTTCCCTAAAAGTAGATAAAGAGAACCCTCGCGGCGCCCGCGGAAAACTCACTCCTCGCGGCGCCCGCGGAAAACTCACTCCTCGCGGCGCCCGCGGAAAACTCACTCCTCCCGGCGCCCACGGAAAACTCCTCCCGGCTTAAACTCTGATTAAAGCCTGTTTACATGCACAAAACACGGAATCAGAGTCGTCTCACGCGTCGGAGCAGGTCACCGTGACGACGAGCGTCACACGAGTCCAGTCAGAGCCAGACGAGCAGCAGCTGCGCCCCGTCATCAGACGCAGGTGTACGCTCAGGTATGACTCCACTGATTATTCGTTTTCAGTGGGACGGAAACCGTATTCACAAGGGCCTCAATCAGACTGACCTACTATTCCGACCGAGGCGCAGACACCGGTCAGGCAGGATGTCCAGACCACCTCCTTGTTTCTACGCTCACTGTCCACTTGATCAGCTCCACTTACTGTATGGCTGCACTCTGTAGTTCTACAGTTACAGACTGTAGTCCATCTGTTTCTCTGATACTCTGTTACCCTGTTCTTCAGTGGTCAGGACCCCCATGGACCCTCACAGAGCAGGTACTGTTTGGGTGGTGGGTCATTCTCAGCACTGCAGTAACACTGACCTGGTGGTGGTGTGTTAGTGTGTGTTGTGCTGGTGTGAGTGGATCAGTTTTTAACCACTGAGTGTTTAAACACTGTGTCCACTCACTGTCAGTCCACCTTGCAGAAGTTAAGTCAGAGACGAGAGCTCATCTGTTGGTCATCCTCTAGTCCTTCAGTGGTCACAGGACGCTGCCTGCTGGATATTTTTGGTTCTCAGTCCAGCACCAACACTGAGGTGTTTAAAACCTCCAGCACTGCTGTGTCTGATCCACTCGCACCAGCACAACACACACTAACACACCACCACCAGTGTCAATGCAGTCCTGAGAATGATCCACCACCCAAACAGTACCTGCTCTGTGAGGGTCCAGACTCTGAAGAACAGATGTAGAACTATAGAGGGGAACTACACGGCAGGTCTCTGCGGTCAGATAATAGCACGGTGAGGGTGAAGCACCTGCCCGTTTCCTCGAGTGTCCAGCTCCTCTGGGCTGTTTACAGCGACAGACCCGTCTGTTTCCTAGAAGAACCCTGGAGTCTGTTTACAGCCTCTGCTCTCCACACCTTGCTGGACAACCACACCTTATCCACAGACACCCATCAGCACGGACAGTTAAGAGATACTTTCATTAATCCCACAAACGGGAAATTCCACCTCCGCATGTAACCCATCATACCCACTAGGGGGCAGTGAGCACACCTGCCCGGAGCGGTGGGCAGCCCTCTCCACGCCGCCCGGGGAGCAGTTGGGGGTCAGGTGTCTTGCTCAAGGACACCTCAGTCATGGACTGTCAGCACTGGGGATCGAACCGGCGACCTTCCGGTCACAGGGCCAGTTCCCTGACCTCCAGCCCACGACTGCCCCAGTGATTACAACCCACGGTCACTAATCACAGCTCAACTAACCAGCCGAGTGTTAAAAGTTGATTCCCACTGATTTTTCACAATTCCCGCATAATTAATCTCCTGAGAGGAACAGAGCCAACTCCACCCTCGCCCGAGGCGCCAGCTTGTAACCGCTGCCCCATTTAAGGTGGAACGGAGGGATAAGAAGCCAACTCCACCCTCGCCCGAGGCGCCAGCTTGTAACCGCTGCCCCATTTAAGGTGGAACGGAGGGATAAGAAGCCAACTCCACCCTCGCCCGAGGCGCCAGCTTGTAACTGCTGCCCCATTTAAGGTGGAGTGGAAGGATAAGAAGCCAACTTCACCCTCGCCTGAGGCGCCAGCTTGTAACCGCTGCCCCATTTAAGGTGGAACGGAGGGATAAGAAGCCAACTTCACCCTCGCCTGAGGCGCCAGCTTGTAACCGCTGCCCCATTTAAGGTGGAACGGAGGGATAAGAAGCCAACTCCACCCTCGCCCGAGGCGCCAGCTTGTAACTGCTGCCCCATTTAAGGTGGAGTGGAAGGATAAGAAGCCAACTTCACCCTCGCCTGAGGCGCCAGCTTGTAACTGCTGCCCCATTTAAGGTGGAACGGAGGGATAAGAAGCCAACTCCACCCTCGCCCGAGGCGCCAGCTTGTAACCGCTGTCCCATTTAAGGTGGAGTGGAGGGATAAGAAGCCAACTTCACCCTCGCCCGAGGCGCCAGCTTGTAACCGCTGCCCCATTTAAGGTGGAGTGGAGGGATAAGAAGCCAACTTCACCCTCGCCCGAGGCGCCAGCTTGTAACCGCTGCCCCATTTAAGGTGGAGTGGAGGGATAAGAAGCCAACTCCACCCTCGCCCGAGGCGCTAGCTTGTAACTGCTGCCCCATTTAAGGTGGAGTGGAAGGATAAGAAGCCAACTTCACCCTCGCCTGAGGCGCCAGCTTGTAACCGCTGCCCCATTTAAGGTGGAACGGAGGGATAAGAAGCCAACTCCACCCTCGCCCGAGGCGCCAGCTTGTAACTGCTGCCCCATTTAAGGTGGAGTGGAAGGATAAGAAGCCAACTTCACCCTCGCCTGAGGCGCCAGCTTGTAACCGCTGCCCCATTTAAGGTGGAACGGAGGGATAAGAAGCCAACTCCACCCTCGCCCGAGGCGCCAGCTTGTAACTGCTGCCCCATTTAAGGTGGAGTAGAAGGATAAGAAGCCAACTTCACCCTCGCCTGAGGCGCCAGCTTGTAACCGCTGCCCCATTTAAGGTGGAACGGAAGGATAAGAAGCCAACTTCACCCTCGCCTGAGGCGCCAGCTTGTAACCGCTGCCCCATTTAAGGTGGAACGGAAGGATAAGAAGCCAACTCCACCCTCGCCCGAGGCGCCAGCTTGTAACTGCTGCCCCATTTAAGGTGGAGTGGAAGGATAAGAAGCCAACTTCACCCTCGCCCGAGGCGCCAGCTTGTAACCGCTGCCCCATTTAAGGTGGAGTGGAAGGATAAGAAGCCAACTTCACCCTCGCCCGAGGCGCCAGCTTGTAACCGCTGCCCCATTTAAGGTGGAGTGGAAGGATAAGAAGCCAACTTCACCCTCGCCTGAGGCGCCAGCTTGTAACTGCTGGCCCATTTAAGGTGGAACGGAGGGATAAGAAGCCAACTCCACCCTCGCCCGAGGCGCCAGCTTGTAACCGCTGTCCCATTTAAGGTGGAGTGGAGGGATAAGAAGCCAACTTCACCCTCGCCCGAGGCGCCAGCTTGTAACCGCTGCCCCATTTAAGGTGGAGTGGAGGGATAAGAAGCCAACTCCACCCTCGCCCGAGGCGCCAGCTTGTAACCGCTGCCCCATTTAAGGTGGAGTGGAAGGATAAGAAGCCAACTTCACCCTCGCCTGAGGCGCCAGCTTGTAACCGCTGCCCCATTTAAGGTGGAACGGAGGGATAAGAAGCCAACTCCACCCTCGCCCGAGGCGCCAGCTTGTAACTGCTGCCCCATTTAAGGTGGAGTGGAAGGATAAGAAGCCAACTTCACCCTCGCCTGAGGCGCCAGCTTGTAACCGCTGCCCCATTTAAGGTGGAACGGAGGGATAAGAAGCCAACTCCACCCTCGCCCGAGGCGCCAGCTTGTAACTGCTGCCCCATTTAAGGTGGAGTGGAAGGATAAGAAGCCAACTTCACCCTCGCCCGAGGCGCCAGCTTGTAACCGCTGCCCCATTTAAGGTGGAGTGGAAGGATAAGAAGCCAACTTCACCCTCGCCCGAGGCGCCAGCTTGTAACCGCTGTCACATTTAAGGTGGAACGGAGGGATAAGAAGCCAACTTCACCCTCGTCCGAGGCGCCAGCTTGTAACCGCTGCCCCGTTTAAGGTGGAACGGAGGGATAAGAAGCGAACTTCACCCTCGTCTGAGGCGCCAGCTTGTAACTGCTGCCCCATTTAAGGTGGAACGGAGGGATAAGAAGCCAACTTCACCCTCGCCCGAGGCGCCAGCTTGTAACCGCTGCCCCGTTTAAGGTGGAACGGAGGGATAAGAAGCGAACTTCACCCTCGTCTGAGGCGCCAGCTTGTAACTGCTGCCCCATTTAAGGTGGAACGGAGGGATAAGAAGCCAACTCCACCCTCGCCCGAGGCGCCAGCTTGTAACTGCTGCCCCATTTAAGGTGGAACGGAGGGATAAATAGCCAACTTCACCCTCGCCCGAGGCGCCAGCTTGTAACCGCTGCCCCGTTTAAGGTGGAACGGGCCGTTGGAATAAGAAGCCAACTTCACCCTCGACTCTGCAGGGCGAAGCGTCCCAAACACAGCCCAAAAACCCATAAAACGACACCGTTAAACCATCTCTATCCCTTACACGTCTAGTTAAGCCACCCATTTATCCGTGTCGACGCAGATTGTCTCGTTTCGACCCTGATTTATGACGAATATCGACTTGTTTATCTTTGTTTATGTGGCCACTCAGAGCGAATGACGTGCAGTTAGCCAGGTTAGCCAGCTTGCTAACCTCGCTAACTCTAACCAGCTCGCTGGGAGCCTTCAGGTGGGTAAACAAAACCCAAGTTGGTTTAGTTTATTTCTATTTATTTCCACTTTATTTTTATTTTATTTCCATAACCAACCCCCAGCTAGGTTAACCTAGCATTACTAAGCAAAACACGGTCGACCTTAAAATAAATCTGAGCTCAATTTGTCTGTTTATTTTTTCAGCTTAAGCCGAAAATAACGTTAACTAACACCAAAGCAGGTGAAACCGCCGCCTTGTTAATTAATATTAATAATAATATCGATATTAATACGGGCTCAGTAACGTTAATGTTAACTAGTTAGTTAACCCAGGCTGGCTATTTTTTGTCGTGTGAAGAGGGACAGCGGTATTACGAGCAATGATGGAGATGAATAAATAATAGATGCAGTAACCTAAAGAATCTGGAGGTTGTAGTTTACAGAGAAAATTGAAATATTTTTAATAATATTAGTAATAAAAATAAAAATAAAAATAAAAAAAACATGATTACCAGATGATAACGGCTTTTATGTGGGAGTCCGGCTGCTGCTCCGCTCCGCTCGGCTCGCCGAAGTGAGGAAACTCTCGTTGTTCTGCGTTTTGATCCGTTTTACTTCCAAACAGAGCGACTCGAAACAGCCCGGAAAACCCGTCTTCTCCCGTCTTTGTTGTAAACGCTCTCAAATCGGGGTGAAGTCGCCATCAACCGCGATGTTTGCGTCTCCTCTCTGATTTAACGCTGAATTCAGAATAAAAGTCCCCGCTGCCTGCGCGCTGACGCGGCGAGGCCGCTCCGAGTTTTTGTGGTTTTCTGTTCGCTTCGGAGTAAAAAACGTAAACAAAAAAAAAGAACGACACTTTGTAAATTCAGGAGCTCCGCTGATGAACAAATAAAAAACAACGCGTGGCCACGGCTTAGCAAGGCGTGGGAACGAGATGGTTAAGTCGTGGCCACACTTTAGGATCTCGTTCCCACGCTTTACTAAGTCGTTATTTTTTTATTTATACAGGATGGCACCAGCGGGGGCTCCGTAGAAATCATAACCAGCTCATGTAGGAACTTTCTGTGAGGAGCTTTTAGAGGGGGGACGTCTGGTTCCCATCACCACCACTGTGAGCAGCTCTAACCTCTAAAGTTTCTCTGGAAACCAAACGGATCTGAACGGCTCTGTTTACGTCTTAACCAGTTAATTATGGAGGAAAATTAATGATGGAATTCCCTCTGAAGACGTTGTAGGTGACCACTTTGCGCCTGTTTAGGAAGAGAACAGCTCAGATCGTCAGTCATAGTGCAGCTGGCTCAAAGGCACACAAGGTGGCAGTGCTGGGCTGATATGGGCCCAGATAACTATGGGCCCCCATAGCCCAGTGTGTGGGGTGTAATCAGAGAGATCCAGAGGGTTTGGTGTGAAACGGTTCAGACGTCTTTACAGTGGTGGTGATGGGAACCAGGCGTCGCCATGACTACAACACAGACACTTTATTCACCATCCAGAACCACCAGAGAACCTACACGAGTCTGAAGAACCATTTCTCCATGAAAAGAACTTTTTAAGCATGCACATGGGTTGTGGAGTGTTTATGGTTCTGTATAGAACCATTTTCTTTACTAGATAACCCTAAAGATCCATCATTTTTCAGTGTGTACATTAGCTTTTTGAGTTTGTGAATGTTGTAGATGAGTTCGACCAATCAGAGGCAACCAAACCTCCATGTGTTGTGACATCACAACCACAACTTACTGGCAGGCTGCCAGTGGACTACGTTCAAGAGTCGGGCCTTAGGCCAGAAAAGGTGGTTATTCTGGTCTTCTTGGATAAAATAAATCAGGCCTGAGTCTCAGTTTATAAAGTATCGCAGTTTAAACTGCAGTTGAAATGTCAGTCAGAATAATCGCAATTCGGCATTTTCCCCACATCGTTCAGCCCTGTCGACTTCCTCTTACCTTCACTTATAAATATTCAACCATCATCAGTGTGACCAACTATAAACACGCAAAAAAAGGTTTTCATGGAGAAATGGTTCTTCAGATTGACGGAGAATGTGTTGTAGGTGGTTCTATTAAGACCCCTTTTGAATACGGTTCTATACAGCACCAACAAGGGTTCTTCTATTGTTACGATGTCAGGCTTGTTACAGTAGAAGAACCCTTTTTGTGCTGTATAGAACTAGTTTCCACAAGGTAACGTTTTACAGTGCCATCTACAGCACATTCTCCATCAATCTCAAGAACCCCTTCACGATGCAAAAGAACCTTTAATCAGGCGAAGGGTTCTTTGAGTGTTCATGGTTCTATGTAGAACCATTTTCTTTACTAAAACCATCTTTTAAAGTTTGTATATAGGTGTAAATGTTGCAAATGACAGGGCAATCAACTATTCATGGCTTTGTTTCCTTAGTTTTCAGTTTTGTTCTAAAATGTATGTTTTGTTGTTTATTTTTAGGTAATTCTCTGAATGTGTCCATCTCTTCTTAAACTCTCCTCTGAAGGTTCTTCATAGAACAGGTTCCTCATGTGTTTCATATCTAAACGCTCCGTTATCTTCATCACTGCTTTCCAAACCCGCTGCAGCAGCTTCAGCAGCTGGAAACTCTCTGACGCTGGTTCACACGAGTCTCCGATGTGGACTGAATGAAGAATGAAGGGTTTCCGGCGTGACGGTCAGTCCTTAGAGATCTCCTGAGTGTCCGTCGGTCAGTTTCACACAGAATGTAGACGGACACACGAATATACCAGCTCCACACGGTGAGAGGCAGATGACATGTATCTCAGCCCCTCTTCACAGGCTCATAACTCCAGATGTGACTCTCATAGGATCTCGTGATGAGATGGAATGGAAAGGGCGGCTCTACAGATTCCGGAAGGGTTTGAACTGGATTTCTGAGCTGGATCATCACAAAGACACAAACACACATAGAGAAACATCCGATCTGATGTATGGACGAGTTTGTGGACTCCAGAGGGTTAAACACCACATTTACTGCGCACAGCATTTTGCTGATGTCAGGTCATATAGAAAGTAGGAGTGCTTCATGCTAAGCTTGAGGAGCTTTTCATTAATCTCGGATCTTGTTTTTTGTTCCCTGTGCGGACCACCCACAGACAAAAGCCCCACTCTTTATAACCCCACTCTCCATACAGAGCTATAAAGGGCCCAAATTAAGCTGCGCTCTGCAGAAGTCAGATGTTTCTACTATGCAGATCAGATTAGGGAGATCTGAATATGAAGCATAGGGCATTTTTCTCTGTGCCCATTGACCTCACACATTAATATTATTAACTCTCCACCGTGTTTACGCCCTAAACCACCTCTTATTACATTTATATGCATTATTTCTGACTCTTGTGGGGAAATGCGGACAGTCCGACTCTAATCTTTCAGGCCACACCACATTTGTGTTTGTGAAAAGTGGAGATATTTTATTATGATTTTAATTTGGTGAAAAGTTTTATTTATGAACTGTCATGCTTGTGTTTAAACTCTCAAAGTATTGTAGTTATACTCATAATTCACTGTTCAGTTTTGGTTGGAAACAAAAGGGTTAAATTCTTGAACTATCCAGCAGAAAATCATCCAATCAGGAATGTTCTCTCTCCCATTGGTTAGGACTTCTGAAGGCCTCACACATTAGATTAACTACCAACATAAATAGGAAGAGACAGAGGAACCAACCAATCCCACTCTGATTTACTAGGAGTGCAACCATAAAATATCACTCTAGTCCTCAAATATGTCAAATATGGTCAGCTCTTAAAACTGGGTACGTCTTTAAAAAGTTGGGATGCTGTGTAAAATGTAAATGAATGTAAATAAAAACAGAATGCGATGCCCTTATCGACCCAAATGTTATTCCCAGTAGAACACAGAACACATATCAGGTGTTGAAAGTGGGACATTTTACCATTTCATAAAAAATATGAACTCTTTTAGAGATTGATGGCAGCAACATGTCTCAAAAAAGCCGGGGCAGGGCCGTGTTTACCATTGAGTAGCATTCCCACTTCTTTAACAACCGTCTGTAAACATCTGGGAAGTGAGGAGACCAACTGCTGGAGTTCTGGGAGAGGAATGTTGTCCCATTCTTGTCTGATGTAGGATTCTAGCTGCTCAGTCCTGGGACTTCTTTTCTGATTTTTCATTTCATGATGTGCCAAATGTTTTCTATTGGTGAAAGTTCTGGACTGCAGGCAGGTCAGTTCAGCACCTGGACTCTTCTTCTGTGAAGCCATGCTGTTGTGATGGTGACATGGTTTAATTCCTTGCTGAAATATGAATGCCTTCCCTGAAAGAGACGCTGTCAGGATGGGGGCATATGTTGTTCTAAACCTTTCCAGATGTGTGAGCTGCCCTCGCCATGGACACTAATGCACCCCCCAGACCATCAGCGATGCAGGCTTTAGAACTGTATGCTGGTAACAAGCCAGATGTTAGAAGAGAATTTAAAATTTTGATTCATCTGATCAAAGAACAGTTTTCCGTTTTGCCTCAGTCCATTTTAATTAGATTTAGCCCAGAGAAGGCGGCAGCATTTCTGGATCGTGTTGTCATACGGCAGTAAATTCTGGAGGTGTTTCTGAGCCCATGCCGTGATTTCCACTACAGATTCAGGCCTGTTTTCAATGCCGTGCTGCCTGAGAACCTGAAGATCACGAGTATCTAACGCTCACCGTCGGCCTTGTCCCTTGCATACAGGGATTTCTCCAGATTCCCGGAATCTTTTTATGATATTATGTACTGTGGATGGTGGGATTTCCAAAGTCTTTGCAATTTTACATTGAGGAAATTTTTTTCTGAAATTGTTCCACAATTTTTAGATGCAGTTTTTCACAGCTTGGTAAACCTCTTCCCATCTTTGCTTCTGAGTCATGTGAGTTAGTTGAAATTGCTGCTCCAACTGTTTTTTTCATTAGTACCACTTACTTTTCCAGCCTTTTGCTGTTCCTGTCCCGACTTTTTTGAGATGTGTTGCTGCCATCAAGCTCTAAATGAGTGAATGTTTTCATGAAACGGTAAAATATCTCACTTTCAACACCTGATATATCTTCAATGTTCTATTGTGAATAAAATATGAGATTTACAAACCACTGCATCCTGTTTTTATTTACATTAATTTACATTTAACACAGCATATTATGTATGACTCAAAATAGTCCCCAAAGAAAACTCATTATTCCAGATTTTCCACTGTTTTCCATCATCAACATTCCATATAAGCTCAGAAGACACGTGTAGGTTCTCTGGTGGTTCTGGATGGTGAATAAAGTGTCTGTATCTGTGTTGTAGTCATGGCGACGCCTGGTTCCCATCACCACCACTGTAAAGAAATCCGCTCTGAATCATTTACATCTCAAACAAGATCAAATCAGTGGAATTCCCCTTTAATATCATTGATTTTAGAAGAAATGCTGGGACTTTTAAATGTTTAGTGTAATTAGGGGGCGGATTTTAGGTGCACAGAGATGAAATATCAAACGAAAAGTGTAAAACTGCATTTTAGTGTATAGTTTATAGTATTTAAATCTACATTTTGACGTTTGTATTGAATATATAACAGTAAAAGTGATTAGCATGGCCAGCGATTCTAAAGCTCTGCCCAGCTCCTGAGGTTCAAACAGCGGGAAGCTCTGTATTTGGGAGGTAATTAAAACTGATCATGAAATTAAGATTAGAGCGGCGGGAGAGGGACTGGACATTCTTTAGAGGGTCAAATTTTACAAAGCTTTCCCTCCGCCTGCCAAACCAACACTAATCCAGAGGGGTGTTGTGGGGTTTTTAATTCTGAAAGGAACTGCTGAGGATTACTCCGTCACATGTTCACGAGGTGATGGGTCGTGGTCACATGACACCTTTTTTTGGGTTCCTATTGGACGACAAACATCTTGCCATTGCTTTTTCAGCAAATCTTGATGAAGGCAATAAAATAAGAGTCTGAAAAACTGATTTTAGGACTGAAGGTTGGGAAAAATAACCCCAGTCAGGCCCCGGAACCAAATCCAGGCCCCGCAGAGAAGCGTATGAATATTAATGATTATTAATAATTACAACAAAGCATCGCACACGTAAAAAGGTGGTTCCTCAAGGGTTCTTTGGGTGTGTATATAGAACCATGATCGCTCTGAGAACCCTTTGCATGATTAAAGGGTTCTTTGCATCTTGAAAGCGTTCTGGTGAACGTGTTGTTTTATAGATTGTTCTATGGAGAACCCAGGACCAAAAAGGCTCTGATATTGATACCATACAAGCTAATAATAACAGCAGAACCCGTTTTGGTGCTATATGGAACCAGGGAGTCCTACATAGAACCATTTTATGCTTAAATGTTTCTTTGCATGTTGACATGGTTCTTCAGATTAATGGAGAATGTGTTGTGGTTCTTGTGGTAAAGAGAATGGTTCTTTTTAGAACCATGAGTTCCATGTATGTCCAGTGTAGTGGAGAATGTGTTGTGGTTCTTGTGGTAAAGAGAATGGTTCTTTTTAGAACCATGAGTTCCATGTATGTCCAGTGTAGTGGAGAATGTGTTCTATACGGTTCTGTGTAGCACCGAAAAGAATTCTCCTGTTGTTACAAACTTGACATTGTCACAGTAGAAGAACCTTTTAAAAAATGTTCTATATAGAACCGTATACAACACATTATTCATCCATCTGGAAAAAAAAAACATTTCACCATGCAGAGAACCGTTTTAGCATGAAATGGTTTCACATAGAACCCATACTAACGTAAAGGGAATGGTTCTATATATGGTTCCTTGAGGAACCACCTCTAGGAACCATATATACAGTCTTAAAAGTGTACACTTTAAAAGTGTAGTTGCACAAGGTATGACAGGTATAATAATAATAATAATAATAATAATAATGATAATAATAATGATGATTAATTGTTATTAAAATATGATATTATAATTTGCACAATGAGCACTATTCAGTGCTCTCCTTCATGTCTGAGTTGTGTGAACTGGCGCTGGTTCTGCTGAGCTGAGCTGAGCTGAGCTGAGCTGTAGGTAAATAAAGAGGCTAAATCTCTCCTCGTTAGCCCACTGCCCAGCGGCCCACTGCCCAGCGGCCCAGCGGCCTTCGCTCCCCCCACACGCTCACCCAGCCAGAGAACCAACATATTTTTATGATCTATATAAATTATTGAGCTGTTATTTTTCTGTTAAGTTCGTATTTGTGGGGAATTTCTAGTAACTAAGTGTATTTTTATGCGGATTATCATCCTTGTGTCGTTCTCTGCCTCTGCAGCCGTAATAAAGAGCTCAGAGTAATGAATTACTCACTCATTAAATAAGTGCTTACCTGTCAGTCCATCGCAATAAAGACCCAGAGATCCACGACATTCTGGAGAAACACTACCCACATGGTCACCAGGAGCACTTGATAAGAGTAATAATAATAATAATAATAACGATGATAATAATAATAATAATAATTTACTGAAGAAAACAGTGATTTCACAGCCTAAGGTTGCTAGAGTGCTGCCAAATGGTTACTATGGTATTTTAGATGGTTGCAAAGAGGTTACCATGGTGGTTGCTAGGATGTTGCTAGGTGGTTGCTATAGTAACCCTGGTGTTTGCTAAGGTGTTGCTATCTGGTTGCTATTGTATCCCAGGTGGTTGCTATGATGTTGCTTGCTGGTTGCTCAAGTGTCGCTAGATGGTTGCTATAGTAACCCTGGTGGTTGCTAAGGTGTTGCTATCTGGTTGCCATGTTGTCCCAGATGGTTGCTATGATGTTGCTAGGTGTTTGCTATTATATTCCAGGTAGTTGTTATGGCGTTGCTAGGTGTTTGCTATTGTATCCCAGGTGGTTGCAATGATGTTGCTAGGTGGTTGTTATTGTATCCCAGGTGGTTGCTATGCTGTTGCTAGGTAGTTGCTATTTTATCTCCGGTGGTTGTTATGGTGTTGCTAGGTGTTTGCTATTGTATCCCAGGTGGTTGCTATGATGTTGCTAGGTGTTTGCTATTTTATCTCAGGTGGATGTTATGGTGTTGCTAGGTGGTTGCTATTGTATCCCAGGTGGTTGTAATGGTGTTGCTAGGTGTTTGCTATTGCATCCCAGGTGGTTGCTATGATGCTCCTAGGTGGTTGCTATTGTATCCCAGGTGGTTGTAATGGTGTTGCTAGGTGTTTGCTATTGCATCCCAGGTGGTTGCTATGATGCTCCTAGGTGGTTGCTATTGTATCCCAGATGGTTGTAATGGTGTTGCTAGGTGTTTGCTATTGCATCCCAGGTGGTTGCTATGATGCTCCTAGGTGGTTGCTATTGTATCCCAGGTGGTTGTAATGGTGTTGCTAGGTGTTTGCTATTGCATCCCAGGTGGTTGCTATGATGCTCCTAGGTGGTTGCTATTGTATCCCAGATGGTTGTAATGGTGTTGCTAGGTGTTTGCTATTGCATCCCAGGTGGTTGCTATGATGCTCCTAGGTGGTTGCTATTGTATCCCAGATGGTTGTAATGGTGTTGCTAGGTGTTTGCTATTGCATCCCAGGTGGTTGCTATGATGCTCCTAGGTGGTTGCTATTGTATCCCAGATGGTTGTAATGGTGTTGCTAGGTGTTTGCTATTGCATCCCAGGTGGTTGCTATGATGCTCCTAGGTGGTTGCTATTGTATCCCAGGTGGTTGTAATGGTGTTGCTAGGTGTTTGCTATTGCATCCCAGGTGGTTGCTATGATGCTCCTAGGTGGTTGCTATTGTATCCCAGGTGGTTGTAATGGTGTTGCTAGGTGTTTGCTATTGCATCCCAGGTGGTTGCTATGATGCTCCTAGGTGGTTGCTGTGGTTCCCCATATGGTTAATAGAATGTTGCCAGTAGACTTAAGCAGGGCGCACAAACCTTTGCAACCCATTCATCCCTAAGGGAAAAAATTGAGGTTTAATGTTGTCCTGAAAACGTATCGTAATTATTTGAATAATTACCACGACTAATTAAACGATTTACAGTCTTAGTAGGAACAGATTCAGATGTATTGCAGGTGCAATCAATCAATCAATCGATCAGTCAGTTAATCAGTTAATCAGTCTATCAGTAGAAATAGTAAACAGAGCATACTTCACATTAAGATACATAAGTTAAGGACGTTTATTTTCCTTTTCCTGTTGCAGTTTCAGAGACGTTTATTTCTGGTATGAAACACACACGCACACAAAGTTGAAGCTGTTTTTATTGATTTTTATTAATCAATTTAATTAATAAAGCAATGAGAACAGACAACAGTGCTGCGGTCATCACTGGAGCTTTCGCAGTCTGACCGAAGTGTGTCGGGACACTGTCCCTTAACACGGGGGTCACTCTTCTCTCTCGTACGTCCTCACGGACACCACGTCGTCCATGACGCACTTCTGCATGAGGACAAACACAAACACCAAACATTTACGTTAAAGTTCAGTTTTACAGGTTTGTATTTGCATTATTGCTGCATGCGCAGTGGATTATATTAACCAGGGCCAGATTCCGATCCTGCAGTGCCTCTGGGCATCACGGTGCGTGTCCACTGCACAGGATCTCACCGCTCACCACTTCTGAGCGTTTCTATGTCGTTATGGAAATGAAGGAACCGTACGGAGCATAACTGAGGCAGCTGTTTGCTGAGGCACAGAAGCTTCCACTGACCTCTCTTCTGCTTCTTCTTTGAGTAAAAGTACTAAAGTATTTCCCTTCAAATGTACTTAAGTATAAAGTAAAAGTACTAAAAGAGGAATTCTGGCTCTGATGTCCTGTTATCATTTTTATAACCAGACTGGCTTCATGAACTCATTTCAGGTGAAAGTCCTCCAGCGTCTCTCTTGGTAAACCAGTCTTTTAATAGAAGGTCATTAATTAGTGACGCTGACGTCTATTAAAATGATCAGAAGCACAAAACACTGAAGGTAAACAGTTTCCATCAGGGAGAACCGAGTGGCTCTGAAATCACTTTTTACACACAAGCAAAGTTTCAGTTTCAGATTTATTTACAACTTAGTTCCAAGTTTAAGTTGAATAAAAACTGGCTTTAAACTCAGGATCACAGATGAGCTCCTTTACTATGTTGATCTGTAGGCGTCTGTTCATAAACATAAACCAGCCCAAACTCATTTACTATAAAATGAACTGGTGTTTGTAGAAATTCAGAAAAAAGCCGCGTCAGTCTCGACTGCATATGTGGACATATTTCTATATTGAGCTCTATTTACACAAAGTTAGGTTAGTTCATCATTTATGTTGAACAGACTCTCCCAAAGTTTTACGCTGCTGCGCTGACGTTGAACCGCGTGCTGCACTGGGTCGGTATGACCAACAGGTCAAAACCAGCTCTAAACAAAGTGACCGCTGGGCCCTGATTGGTGCTCTGGCTTTGCGCTTCTTTCGTTTTGACATGTGACGTTTTTATACACACAGAAACCAAAAGGAACGACAGATTTCTCAGTGTCACTGCAGTGCTGAGAATGACCCACCACCCAAACAGCACCTGCTCTGTGAGGCATGTATGTTATTCATTAATTACACATAATCTGATATATAATCAGTCCCGCTCACCACCATCAGCTTCCCGTCCTGGACCTCCCTCTCGAGTGTCGTGCTCTTGCCCTCCCACGACTGCGTCTGAACCAGTTTACCGTCCACGAGGCTCATCACCGTCTGAAAAGAACAACATTGTGCACATTTGGATGGATTTGTCTTTTGAAATGATAATACTTGTCAAATTAGAACGTAATCAACTGGCCCCACTTTAGTTTTTAAGATTCGGTGCCTTTTCGGGGGTTTAACTTCATCCTGATGTGTCGGTTCTGCTCCTGATCCGCTCTCCTGTCGATCGCTCCTCTCACTTCAGAGCTTTAGCGCTTTATTTTAGACCAAAGCGCTTCAGAAACAGAAGACTAAAGCTATAAAAACTCACTTGCCACCTAATGCTTCCGTTCCACCTTAAATAGTGCAGCAGTTATGGTGCCTGCAGGTGCCTGAATGTAGCTGCTGCAGAATTTAAGGTGGAACTGACGAATCAAATAAGATGACAATTTCAGCCTTTCTATGCGGGTGGATGCCGAATGTTCTGAGACGCTCCACCAAGGTTCTAGAGCAAAACTCAAGACCGGAATATAACTGGGGCACCTTTTAAGGTGGACCCAACAATTCCAATAAGAAGCCAATTTCAGCCTCATAGGGTCTGGAATGATGGATGCTAGATGTTCTAAGATTTTCCTCTGTGGTTCTAGGGGGAGAACTTAGGCTGTAGGTGCCAGAACGTAAGGGCTGCGCAATTTAAGCTCAATACTGAAAGCACCACAACATTTAAGGTGGAACAGACAATTCCTATAAGAAGACAAATGCACAGCCTGTAGGTGCCAGAATATTACTGCTGCACCAGTTAAGGTGGAATGGGCAATTCCAAGAAGAAGCCAATCTCAGCCTTATACTTTCTGCGCTGATAGATGCTAGAGGTTCTTAGATGTTCCAGCAGGGTTCTAGAGGGGAGCTCAGCCTGTAGGTACCACAGTGGTAGCGCTGCAACATTTAAGATGGAACAAACAATTCCAATAAGAAGCAAATCTCAGTCTTGTACTTTCTATGCTGATAAACCCTGGATGTTCTAAGACATTCTAATGTGGTTCTAGAGGGGAACTCTGTCTGGAGGCACCAGAACTGCTGCATCATTTAAGGTGGAACGGACAATTCCAATAAGAATCCAATTTCAGCCTCATAGTGTCTCTAATGCTGGATGTTCTATGATGTTCCACTGATGTTCTAGAGAGGAACCCAGCCTGTAGGTGCCAGAACGTGAGCGCTTCACCATTTAAGGTGGACTGGACAATTCCAATAAGAAGCCGATTTCAGCCACATACTCTCTATGCTGGCAGATGCTGGATGTTCTAAGATGTTCCTTCACAGTTCTAGAGGAGAACTCAGCTCTTAAGGAGGTTTTGAACCGTTGGATGTTGCTGCCTTTACTCTGTACTGCAGTCATTATAGTGTTATAGCAACCTTCGCCTGCCGGTCGTCTGCAGTGATCTCGTCGAATTCCTCGTCCAGCTTGAACTTTATTTCCACGGTCTTGAAGGTGGTCATGGACTTCATGGAGAAGACCCCCTGATCGTCCACGCTGAATAAGAGGCTCGGCTTGGCCATGTTAGCGATCTGCCTGGAGGCAAAGCCGATACCTGCGAGATCACAGTGAGTCAGTTCCCTAGGTAGATTACTGAGTCACAAGAGGCGCATTAAGCTATTAGCAACAAAAGGCCGAGATCTGGCCGAACTCAGTCCCTTTATTAAAGGACTAGTCTGGAGATTTTCGGCGTGACCGCGGTCTGCCCTGTCGGTGTCACACAGTCGATCACCACAGACAATAACACCAACACGACTCCCTGAGCTTAGAAATCAACAGAAAAACTTCAGCTGTGATGGAAGTCAATGGGCAGTTGCTTTGCCTTCACGTCATATAGTTATATGGTCACATTTGTGTCACATATTTCTAAAATTCACTCACCAAATTTTCACCGAACGCAACAATTCAACTACATAACTACATACATCGCTGACGTTAAGCATCTGCCCATTGACTTCTATTATAAATGACTTTAGCGTAGTCAGTAGTTTTTCTGCTGTTTTTCAGGTTCAGGGAATCATATTGAAATGACTGTCTGTGGGAACTGACCATAAGCTACACGTCCAGCAGATGGAGACTTGGATGAAAAATTCCAGACTATTCCTTTAATTAACACACCCATTCATCTACACGTAATATGAAAAGGCCAAGCAAATCTTACCGACTGCTTTCATGTACTCGTCAAAGTTGTCGCTCGAGGTCAGTTTCCATGTCCCCATGAACCGGTCCATCCTCACACCGCTTTAGGACTATGAAGAAAGAGCTCTAACAGTTTGAGGGTGTAGACTGAGTCCCAGGACGTTGTGGCTGTTCTGTTCCAGGGGTTTAAAGCGACGTGGGCCTGTGCTCCGACCAATCGGAGGAGCCGGACGTGATTCAGTGGTGCAGAGAAGTGTTAAGCAGCTGAAAAAGCCTGCATTGAAACGGGGATCAGAAAGGGCTTTATATCAGACCACATTATGAAAGGTATTATAAACCATTATTAATGTGGCCATGCATTATGAATTATTGTGTCGCTGTTAATGCAAAGTAATGTGACTCAGTTAAAGACTGGATTTGTGACTGGATTATTTCGTTTTATAGGCCTGTCTCGTGAGAGCCAGTGCATCGCAGTCCCGCGCACCCGCTTTAAAAGTGTTTTTCCTGCATTTTATATTGTCCTCTGGTTTCTCTGCACCAAAAACAGTCATAACTTACACTTACATGACCGTTTTCTGACCTCTCTCTATCCCTCGCAATTAAACAGGCTAGTATATGCAAATGAGCTCTGTCCTGATTGGCCGGACTGTGTTGTTCAGTGTCTATATACATATAAACTTTAGCAACGTTTAAATACCAAATGAAACTTTTATTTTGAAAAAGTGAGAGAAATGTAGTTTTCCATGATAAAGGCCCTTTAACACTCCCAGTTAAGCTCGCTGGCCCTTCAGGAGCCTTCAGCCGGCCGGCGTAGGACACATTCTTATTACATATGGCCGCTTGCGTAAATATGTAATGCATATGGGAAATATTATGATTAGGTAATGAATAAAGCTTCAGTTTGAGCACAGGTGAATGGCGTAGAGGGGACAGCAGCAGGGTGAGGCCTAAAACCAGCACACGACAAACTCCACAGTACAATACAGCTGCCGTAGTTACAGTACAGAATTAGAGACTGAAGCACTGGTAAATTTATCCTCTGTCCAGCAGAGAGCACTGTTCCTATACATATACATATATATATATATATAATAAATATATATATTTACATTGCGTGTAAATGTCATGATGAATGGACCAAAAGACAAAAGAAACGGCCTAAAATTACTTGGAAAGAAATCTGGTTCCACTGACTTACATTAAAGTATGTACATACATATATATATTATATATACATACATATATATGACAGCTGGAATAGCCGCCAGCTCTCCCTGCAACCCAAAAGGATTAGTGGCTTAGATGTTATATGATATATGTTTCTGTTTTATATATAGATAGACAGACAGACAGACAGACAGACAGATAGATAGATAGATAGATAGATAGATAGATAGATAGACAGACAGACAGACAGACAGACAGACAGACAGACAGATAGATAGATAGATAGATAGATAGATAGATAGATAGACAGACAGACAGACAGACAGACAGATAGACAGACAGACAGACAGACAGACAGACAGATAGACAGATAGATAGATAGACAGACAGACAGACAGACAGACAGATAGACAGACAGACAGACAGACAGACAGATAGACAGACAGACAGACAGACAGACAGACAGATAGATAGATAGATAGATAGATAGATAGATAGATAGATAGATAGATAGATAGACAGACAGACAGACAGATAGATAGACAGACAGACAGACAGACAGACAGACAGACAGATAGATAGATAGATTTTCATGTAAGTCAGTGGAACCAGACTTCTGTCCAGGTCATTTTAGGCCGTTCCTGTTGGTCCAGTAATCATGACACTTACACACAATGTAAATAGACACGTGTGTTTTATTTTATGTAAACCTGAAAATAAACAAACTTTGCCAAATTTAGAAAGAAAGAAAAGATCAGGTAAATATCCGGGTGCTGCGCCCTTTCTGTCACCTTTCAAAGCAAAATCTAGCACATCTGTGGCGATGGCCATGTCACCGTCTCTCCTAAGGTTTTGCTCGTATCTGTTCCAGTGAAGCTCGTCTTCAGAGGATCGCAGGACTTCACACAGACTTGTGGCGTCGTTTCTAGCAGCGACGGGGCTGCAGTGGTGTGGTGTTCGTGGAGAAGCGAGGAGCTCAGACTGAGCTCAACGCAGACGTTACAGAAACTCCCTCGTTAATAGTGGAGAATGTGTACATCCAACATCAGCCTCTGAGAGAGAGACCCTTTAACGAGGCTCAGTGCTAACGAACATTAATATTTCATAAATGACAGATACATATGATCCACACAGTCTCTCTGACAGACTGTAATACACTACAGGAAGCGTAGGGGGCGATACGGCTTCTACTGTTTCATTTAAAAAGCTCTATAATGTTCATATGATCCACACAGTCGCTCTGACAGACTGTAATACACTACAGGAAGCGTAGGGGGCGATACGGCTTCTACTGTTTCATTTAAAAAGCTCTATAATGTTCATATGATCCACACAGTCGCTCTGACAGACTGTAATACACTACAGGAAGCGTAGGGGGCGATACGGCTTCTACTGTTTCATTTAAAAAGCTCTATAATGTTCATATGATCCACACAGTCTCTCTGACAGACTGTAATACACTACAGGAAGCGTAGGGGGCGATACGGCCTCTACTGTTTCATTTAAAAAGCTCTATAATGTTCATATGATCCACACAGTCGCTCTGACAGACTGTAATACACTACAGGAAGCGTAGGGGGCGATACGGCTTCTACTGTTTCATTTAAAAAGCTCTATAATGTTCATATGATCCACACAGTCTCTCTGACAGACTGTAATACACTACAGGAAGCGTAGGGGGCGATACGGCTTCTACTGTTTCATTTAAAAAGCTCTATAATGTTCATATGATCCACACAGTCGCTCTGACAGACTGTAATACACTACAGGAAGCGTAGGGGGCGATACGGCCTCTACTGTTTCATTTAAAAAGCTCTATAATGTTCATATGATCCACACAGTCGCTCTGACAGACTGTAATACACTACAGGAAGCGTAGGGGGCGATACGGCTTCTACTGTTTCATTTAAAAAGCTCTATAATGTTCATATGATCCACACAGTCGCTCTGACAGACTGTAATACACTACAGGAAGCGTAGGGGGCGATATGGCTTCTACTGTTTCATTTAAAAAGCTCTATAATGTTCATATGATCCACACAGTCGCTCTGACAGACTGTAATACACTACAGGAAGCGTAGGGGGCGATACGGCTTCTACTGTTTCATTTAAAAAGCTCTATAATGTTCATATGATCCACACAGTCGCTCTGACAGACTGTAATACACTACAGGAAGCGTAGGGGGCGATACGGCTTCTACTGTTTCATTTAAAAAGCTCTATAATGTTCATATGATCCACACAGTCGCTCTGACAGACTGTAATACACTACAGGAAGCGTAGGGGGCGATACGGCTTCTACTGTTTCATTTAAAAAGCTCTATAATGTTCATATGATCCACACAGTCGCTCTGACAGACTGTAATACACTACAGGAAGCGTAGGGGGCGATACGGCTTCTACTGTTTCACTTAAAAAGCTCTATAATGTTCATATGATCCACACAGTCGCTCTGACAGACTGTAATACACTACAGGAAGCGTAGGGGGCGATACGGCTTCTACTGTTTCATTTAAAAAGCTCTATAATGTTCATATGATCCACACAGTCCCTCTGACAGGCTGTAATACACTACAGGAAGCGTAGGGGGCGATACGGCTTCTACTGTTTCATTTAAAAAGCTCTATAATGTTCATATGATCCACACAGTCGCTCTGACAGACTGTAATACACTACAGGAAGCGTAGGGGGCGATACGGCTTCTACTGTTTCATTTAAAAAGCTCTATAATGTTCATATGATCCACACAGTCGCTCTGACAGACTGTAATACACTACAGGAAGCGTAGGGGGCGATACGGCTTCTACTGCTTCATTTAAAAAGCTCTATAATGTTCATATGATCCACACAGTCGCTCTGACAGACTGTAATACACTACAGGAAGCGTAGGGGGCGATACGGCTTCTACTGTTTCATTTAAAAAGCTCTATAATGTTCATATGATCCACACAGTCACTCTGACAGACTGTAATACACTACAGGAAGCGTAGGGGGCGATACGGCTTCTACTGTTTCATTTAAAAAGCTCTATAATGTTCATATGATCCACACAGTCGCTCTGACAGACTGTAATACACTACAGGAAGCGTAGGGGGCGATACGGCTTCTACTGTTTCATTTAAAAAGCTCTATAATGTTCATATGATCCACACAGTTGCTCTGACAGACTGTAATACACTACAGGAAGCGTAGGGGGCGATACGGCTTCTACTGTTTCATTTAAAAAGCTCTACAATGTTCATATGATCCACACAGTCGCTCTGACAGACTGTAATACACTACAGGAAGCGTAGGGGGCGATACGGCTTCTACTGTTTCATTTAAAAAGCTCTATAATGTTCATATGATCCACACAGTCGCTCTGACAGACTGTAATACACTACAGGAAGCGTAGGGGGCGATACGGCTTCTACTGTTTCATTTAAAAAGCTCTATAATGTTCATATGATCCACACAGTCGCTCTGACAGACTGTAATACACTACAGGAAGCGTAGGGGGCGATACGGCTTCTACTGTTTCATTTAAAAAGCTCTATAATGTTCATATGATCCACACAGTCACTCTGACAGACTGTAATACACTACAGGAAGCGTAGGGGGCGATACGGCTTCTACTGTTTCATTTAAAAAGCTCTATAATGTTCATATGATCCACACAGTCGCTCTGACAGACTGTAATACACTACAGGAAGCGTAGGGGGCGATACGGCTCCTACTGTTTCATTTAAAAAGCTCTATAATGTTCATATGATCCACACAGTCGCTCTGACAGACTGTAATACACTACAGGAAGCGTAGGGGGCGATACGGCTTCTACTGTTTCATTTAAAAAGCTCTATAATGTTCATATGATCCACACAGTCGCTCTGACAGACTGTAATACACTACAGGAAGCGTAGGGGGCGATACGGCTTCTACTGTTTCATTTAAAAAGCTCTATAATGTTCATATGATCCACACAGTCGCTCTGACAGACTGTAATACACTACAGGAAGCGTAGGGGGCGATACGGCTTCTACTGTTTCATTTAAAAAGCTCTATAATGTTCATATGATCCACACAGTCGCTCTGACAGACTGTAATACACTACAGGAAGCGTAGGGGGCGATACGGCTTCTACTGTTTCATTTAAAAAGCTCTATAATGTTCATATGATCCACACAGTCGCTCTGACAGACTGTAATACACTACAGGAAGCGTAGGGGGCGATACGGCTTCTACTGTTTCATTTAAAAAGCTCTATAATGTTCATATGATCCACACAGTCGCTCTGACAGACTGTAATACACTACAGGAAGCGTAGGGGGCGATACGGCTTCTACTGTTTCATTTAAAAAGCTCTATAATGTTCATATGATCCACACAGTCGCTCTGACAGACTGTAATACACTACAGGAAGCGTAGGGGGCGATACGGCTTCTACTGTTTCATTTAAAAAGCTCTATAATGTTCATATGATCCACACAGTCGCTCTGACAGACTGTAATACACTACAGGAAGCGTAGGGGGCGATACGGCTTCTACTGTTTCATTTAAAAAGCTCTATAATGTTCATATGATCCACGCAGTCGCTCTGACAGACTGTAATACACTACAGGAAGCGTAGGGGGCGATACGGCTTCTACTGTTTCATTTAAAAAGCTCTATAATGTTCATATGATCCACACAGTCACTCTGACAGACTGTAATACACTACAGGAAGCGTAGGGGGCGATACGGCTTCTACTGTTTCATTTAAAAAGCTCTATAATGTTCATATGATCCACACAGTCACTCTGACAGACTGTAATACACTACAGGAAGCGTAGGGGGCGATACGGCTTCTACTGTTTCATTTAAAAAGCTCTATAATGTTCATATGATCCACACAGTCGCTCTGACAGACTGTAATACACTACAGGAAGCGTAGGGGGCGATACGGCTTCTACTGTTTCATTTAAAAACTGCTCTTTATTGCTCTAATTGCTAATTTGTTCTGTACTGTTGCATTTGAAGTACATATTTGAAGTATGTCTTTTTGAAGTGGCTGCCAGTGAATTGGTTAAGCTGTCTGAATGCTTTTGGCGCCACCTGGTGGCTGGTGCAGTGAAATTACACTCTTTTGACACTCTTTGTTCACAGATCCCCAAATCTTTATTTTATTCACCAAATATTTTTTTGCACACAGAGAAATGAGGGAAAACACAATTTACGCAGCAGAAGATGCAGGCAGACGTGTTCTGAGAAGAAACGGTGATCGATTAAAAAAAAGAAAAATCATTCGATGCAAATTCTGTTTCCATCTTGCATTTCACTTCCAGAGAGAAAGGTCACAAAAGCTTGGCCACCCTAACATGGACACACACACACACACACACACACACACTCAGATTCACAGAGAAAAAAAGCAGTCGCTCCTCAGACGCTGAAGTTAGGAAGAGGAATACATTCGACTGGCGACTGTTTCCAGACATCATCGAGTCAGGATGACCACGTTTGAGGAGGTGGAACCGCAGCGTGAACAGGGAGAAGTGAACAGCTGGATCTGTTCGTTTGATGGAAAACTTCTGTAGAACATCTGGTTTTGCATCATCACACACACCATGAGTCAGAGAAAGAAGAATTGCATGCTTTAATAGTAGAGAAATGAGAAAGGCCATAGAAAGGGACTGGCCACTAGGGGTCGCACAGACAAGTCGCCGATCACATGATTATCACACTAAGGACATGGATGCCTCAGAGAAGACAGCAGGTGAGGAGCCTGGAGATTCCAGGGCCTGTATATCTCTGGCTCCCTGCAGGCTAGCAATGCGGTCCGGGGTCATCAGAAAGAGCAGGTCATGCTGTACTGACCTGCGAAATTTGGTTTTGTTCTAACATTTCTCTGCTGATCTACAGCACTTCGAAGATCAGATGCTGGACGTCATTATCTCCAGCTTCATGAAGACTACAGGGAAGTCTTTTGTGGTTGGACAGGGAGCATAACGCCCTGTAATTCCATACAGCGTGAAGTCGGTCACTCTTAATTTCGTCGAGTTACGCTGCTCTAAGTCTCTCCGGCTCTCCAGACCTCCTGTCGAGCGTCTCGGCAAGGCCACCTAGGGTGCGCCTAAGTAGGATACAAATTTGCGAGATTCCAGGGTCTGTAGCTCCGGCTCCCCGATGGCTACCAATGCGATCCAGAGCTCGTTGGGAAGGGCGCGTCACACTCTACGACCTGGGGAGTTTAGCTTCATCGGAAACTTTTCAAGTCACAAAGTTTCAGAGAGTTCCCTTTTGCTGTGGTTTTATTTATGACGTCATCAGCGATTAGTCAATGATGACTCAACTATCATCACATGTCTGTCGACCCCTAGTGGTCACTTAGCCAGTTACGTTAGAGCAACAGTTCAGCCATATATGCTAACATTGCTAACCATGTAGGGGAGCTATAGATCGAATGGGTTGTTTGTATGAGGAAAGCTGCATTTGTGGAGAGGCATGAATCGGTTTTCACTCCTCATTCCAGCGTCCTAGTTAGTTTGGTGTGAAACGGTTCAGGCGTCTTTACAGTGGTGGTGATGGGAACCAGGCGTCGCCATGACTACAACACAGATATAGACACTTTATTTACCATCCAGAACCACCAGAGAACCTACACGAGTCTTCTGAGCTTATATGGAATGCTGATGATGGAAAACAGTGGAAAATCTGGAATAATGAGTTTTCTTTGGGGACTATTTTGCCGCACAGCGCCCTGCATGTCTCCCTCCACCATGAATGGAGTTGAAGTTCTCTAAACTCTCATAAAACAGCGTCTCAGTCATCAGGCAGTGAATTCAGAACCAGTTCATGTAGGAACTTTCTGTAGGAGCTTTTGGAGGGACGTCTGGTTCCCATCACCACCACTGTGAGGAGCTTTTAGAGGGACGTCTGGTTCCCATCACCACCACTGTGAGGAGCTTTTAGAGGGACGTCTGGTTCCCATCACCACCACTGTGAGGAGCTTTTAGAGGGACGTCTGGTTCCCATCACCACCACTGTGAGGAGCTATTAGAGGGACGTCTGGTTCCCATCACCACTGCTGTGACTTGGTAAAGAAAAAAATGTATCCAAGTTGATTTCCAATCTGCCACCAGGGGGCGGTACAGAAAGAGGCAACACACGTCTTCACATTTTGCGCCCTCCTGTTTAATTACTATAAAATTCCTGTGTAAAAGGATATGTAATTTTAAAAAATAAAGGGTGATATCATCACTGCAACAATGCTACTCGGTGACTATTCACTTCCATTCATTGTTAGCAACGTTAGCATTACTGACTGAACCATGCCTTTAAGCCCAGAGTGGCCAAAAGCTGCAGATGAGTGAAATGTTTAAGCATAAACCCCTGAAGAATCCATGGAGTTTGTCTGAAGTGGGCAGAAGGAAGGATCGCCATGTGTGGGTTATATCATACATAAGCGTAAGTACTTTGCGTATGCGTTATGCGCGTATGTGTGTTTATAAGGGGTTAAGTCTGTATACGATGCCGGGGCTCGAGTGCAGCGCTCTTCACAATGACACGGAAACTGACCATCATTTAACACTGCAAAACGTAAGCTTGGGTGGGCTTACTCACAACATCAAAGCCTTTCACAAGATCATTCCAGAAGCTCTGAAACCAATAAATAAACAAACAATAGTTTTCATCATCAACAGAGTAAAAATGACCAGGTAGATAAACAGATTGTGACACTGTATCGTGGATAGGTTTGATACAACTGACGGCTGTTTTTGTTCAATCTAACTAACCGTTAGAAAGATAACCAGATAGATAGAGCGATAGATGGATGGATAGATAGATCGATAGATAGATAGATATAAAAAAGATGTATTTACAAACTAATCTATGAGTGATAGTCTATGAAATCGAGCAAGACCATTTAAACTGTAGGAGTTACTAGACAGGACTGCGCGAGTGTATGTCTGTGTGTGTGTGTCTGTGTGTGTGTGTGTGTGTGTAACAGCAGGATGATGGAGGGAGTGATGAAGTGATGAAGGGTAAATTCATTCACGCTGTCAGTTCTTCTCTCAGCTCCTTGTTCCTGCGGACCACAGCAGCATGTCGCTCCTAAAGGAGGTAAAAACACAGATGACAACTGCAAATCTCAATTTCCTGAGAAAACTCAGCTTAAACACATCCCCTTTGCCAGGGTGCTGGTAGGGGGTTGCTATGGTATCTCTGGTGGTTGCTAGGGTGTTGTTAAGCAGTTGACAGGGTGTTGTTAGGTGGATGCTGCGGTATCACTGGTGGTAGTTGTTAGGTGGTTGATTGGGTGGTGTTAGGTGGGCTCTACAGTATTTCTGGTGGTTGCTAGGGTATTGTTAGGTGGTTGCCAGGGTGTTGTTAGGTGGTTGCTACGGTATCTCTGGTGGTTGCTAGGGTATTGTTAAGCAGTTGACAGGGTGTTGTTAGGTGGGTGCTGCGGTATCACTGGTGGTTGCTAGGGTGTTGTTAGGTGGTTGCTATTGTATCGCTGGTGGTTGCTAGGGTTAGGTTAGATGGTTGCTAGGGTTAGGTTAGATGGTTGCTATGGTATCATTTATGGTTGCTAGGGTATTGTTAAGTGTTTGCTATGGTATCTCTGGTGTTTCTCAGGGTGATGGTTGCTACCATACCACTGGTGATTGCTAGGGTGTTGTTAGATGCTTGCCATTGTTTCTCTGATGGTTGCTAGGGTGTTGTCAGGCAAGTGCTATAGTATCTCTGGTGTTTGCTTTGGTGTTAGATGGTTGCTATGGTATCTCTGGTGGTTGCTAGGGTGTTTTTTGTGGGGTTTTTTTGGCATCGAAGGTGGATGCTCGGGTGTTACTTGGTGGTAAGTATATTACTTCAGGTGGTTGCTAGGGTATGTCTAGTAGTTGCTAGGGTTTTGCTTGCTATAGTACTTCATGTAGTCACCAGGTTGTTGCTAGACAGTTACTATGGTATCTTAGGTTGTTGCTATGAAGTTATAGGTGGTAGTTGAGGTATATCGTAGCAGTTTCTATGGTATCCAAGGTGGCTGCTAGGGTGTTACTAGTTGGTAAGTATATTGATACAGGTAGTTTCCAGGTTGTTGCTAGGCAGTTGCAGTGGAGGTTTAGATGCTTAGAGTGGTTTCTATGCTATCCAAAGTGATTGTTATGGTGTTACTCAGTGGTTGCTATGGTGTTCAAGGTGGTTGCTAGGGTTTTGCTAGGTGGATGCTATGGTGTTCAGGAACTATCCCGTTTCGCAAAGACGAATGAATCACCTTCTCCTGCAGGCGCTCCAACATGGCCGCTAGGTGGGCCCTGCGGTTCTCGTCGATCTGCTCCATCTTCAGAGTGAGTTTTTCTTCAGCCATCCTGCTGAAGTTGTTGTTCTCCTCCATGGCCTTCAGCAGAACGTCCCGCTCATGCTCACGCTTTTCAGCCAAGGCCTTCAGGACCTGCGCCTCCTGCGACTGTGGACACCAGGCATCACGCACAGCATGTTAGCAGCGAGGCTAGGCTAGGCTAGCACAAAAACAGGTCGACAAGGACTTTTTCTATAAACAAAAGCCAATCGGTCAAGACCCCCCACTGATTCCAGGGGACATCCTATAATATTCCAGTTCACAGCCTATAAAACTCATCAGGCTGAAAGATTTCTCTGCCAGCAGCTCTGTGGATGAAAACTGCTAACATGCTGTTAACGGTCACAGAAACAGGCGTGGTCCTCCTGTTAGCCAGCTTTCTATTAGAATTTTCCATTCCACCTTAAATGGCGCACATTAACTGTTACACGATTTAAGGTGGAACAGAAAATTCGACTCCAATTTCGCTCCAGGTGTTTTTTTTCAGGTAGCAGCTTGTACACTCACTTTCCTGCGATCTTCTGCAGCCTCCAGTTTCTTCTGGATGTCGTCCAGGGAGATGTCCCTTTTCTTCGGGGGGGACGTGATGCTGTGGGCCACATCGGACACAGGCGAGGGGGGCTTCAGGATGACCTCAAAGGCCTGGCCTGAGGCCCGCTTATTTATGGGCTTCACCTCCAAGTCTTCTACAAAACCACACAGTGATTGTTATCATGACCGTAGCCTGACTACGGCTCTTGGATCCAAATCTCACTTCTGGAATTCCATTAACAAATCCTATTCATGGAATTCCAAGGATAAGATTTGGTTATGGAATGCCAACAATATCATTTTGTTTATGGTATTTGGGAAATAGGACTTGTTCATGGAATTTCATAGATCAGATTTAATTAATGGAATTCTGCCCACAGATGTAGCAAGCCTATACTGAACATTAAAAAGACATTATTCCCGTTTCTCGCTCTAATTATGAACCCGGGGTGCACATCTCCGGGCCTGGAGGGCCGGCGTCCAGCACAGTTTGGAGGTTCACTCTTAAATCTGGGACACCCACTAAATCTGGCAATTAACAGGTAAGTGTAATCAGGAGTGTTGGAGCAGGTAAATCACCCAACTGTGCCCTCCAGGACCGGAGATCTGAGTGAGGGAATTCTAATAGAGTAGTAATACAGCGTTAGTGCGCCGTCTACGGAAGAAGATCAAGTATATATTAAAGTATATAAAGTGAAAGAGGAGAAACTTACCGTCTGACTTGATGTCCAGGTTCTTGTGTAGTCTCGGGTTAAAGCAGGAGCAGATCAGAGAAAACATGGACAGCTCCTTCATCTTCTCCTTATATGCTGAGAGGAGGAAGAGGAGGAGCTCAGATTTAAAATATTTAACAATATTTCACAGTCTCTGCACAATAATGACATCACATCATACCATACAGTCATATCCAGTGGTTAATGTCCATGTTTTGGTTCTCCAGGTGTTTATGGTATATATATAAAATACCTTGTATCTAAATTTTTTGTCATTTTTCAGTTTTTGACATAGTTTGAAAATGTTTGTGGCTCTTTTCACTGTGTGTAAAATTAATGAAGAATGGACCAAAAGAACCGGCCCAAAATGACTTGGAAAAAAAGTAAAGTAGGTTTTTTTCCGTCTCATGTAAAGTCACTATTTTGAAGATCCGAGGTTTTTTCCGACAACAGCAACATCCATATATTACTAAGAAATTGTTATTATTTACAAAAATAGTACGTATAACAACACTAATCTTCTAATCCACCCAACACAAGCAATAGTACTACTACTAATCATTATTATTAGTCATAATAAGATTATTATTACTGATTTACTAATACTGATAACTTTCTGGTACATTATATAAAACATCTAATTATATTAAATATTAAAATATTTAATATTTTATTTATTTAATTATTATTTGAATTAATATTTAAATAAACACTTAAAATATTTTAAAAATAAAATTACGTATACACATGGAATTGCTGAGTTTAATCATCATAATTATTAATAATAAAGCTCATGCGTCATGTGTTTCACAGCATTCAAACGTAATAAAAAGACATATAATCGGACGATACGACGCTGTTAGACCCCAGCTGTTCCACACATCTTCATAAAGCAGCTCTGTGGAGAAGTGATTCATGTCCACGTCTGAGACGTTTCCTCTGGTCCACTTGTTCTCCCAGTTTTTAGTCACATGACTTGTGTGAGAATAAGTGAATGTAAGTATACCGAGTATGAAAAATGAACACGGAGTCAAAAGTATTTCAGTCTGTGTTGTTTGATGATGATCTAAGCAAAACTACACAAACTCCTCACTTCAGACCAATCAGAGCAGCGTGTGTCCTCGGCACGCCGGACAGAACGCAGACGTGCTCTGAGCTGGTCTGGACGCTGAAGTGTGATGACGCCTTTGTTCTGGTCATTTTACTGTAACTCCATCACTCATAATACAGCGCTGTGCACTGCAGACACTCTGACCCTGTGACACTGTAACACACTGCACTACTGACCACCTTCTGAACCAACTGAATACTAAACACAGGCCGAACACAGGCCGAACACAGTCTGAACACAGTCTGAACACAGTCTGAACACAGTCTGAATACTAAACACAGTCTGAACACAGACTGAACACAGTCTGAACACAGTCTGAATACTAAACACAGTCTGAACACAGTCTGAACACAGTCTGAACACAGTCTGAATACTAAACACAGTCTGAACACAGTCTGAACACAGTCTGAACACAGTCTGAATACTAAACACAGTCTGAACACAGTCTGAACACAGTCTGAACACAGTCTGAACACAGTCTGAACACTAAACACAGTCTGAACACAGTCTGAACACAGTCTGAATACTAAACACAGTCTGAACACAGTCTGAACACAGTCTGAACACAGTCTGAATACTAAACACAGTCTGAACACAGTCTGAACACAGTCTGAACACAGTCTGAATACTAAACACAGGCCGAACACAGTCTGAACACAGTCTGAACACTAAACACAGGCCGAACACAGTCTGAACACAGTCTGAACACTAAACACAGGCCGAACACAGTCCGAACACAGTCTGAATACTAAACACAGGCCGAACACAGTCTGAACACAGTCTGAACACAGTCTGAACACAGTCCGAACACAGTCTGAATACTAAACACAGGCCGAACACAGTCTGAACACAGTCTGACCACAGTCTGAATACTAAACACAGGCCGAACACAGTCTGAACACAGTCTGAACACAGTCTGAATACTAAACACAGGCCGAACACAGTCTGAACACAGTCTGAACACAGTCTGAATACTAAACACAGGCCGAACACAGTCTGAACACAGTCTAAATACAGTCTGAACACAGTCTGAATACTAAACACAGGCCGAACACAGTCTGAACACAGTCTAAATACAGTCTGAACACTAAACACAGTCTGAACACAGTCTGAACACAGTCTGAACACAGTCTGAATACTAAACACAGTCTGAACACAGTCTGAACACAGTCTGAACACAGTCTGAATACTAAACACAGTCTGAACACAGTCTGAACACAGTCTGAACACAGTCTGAATACTAAACACAGTCTGAACACAGTCTGAACACAGTCTGAACACAGTCTGAACACTAAACACAGTCTGAACACAGTCTGAACACAGTCTGAATACTAAACACAGTCTGAACACAGTCTGAACACAGTCTGAACACAGTCTGAACACAGTCTGAATACTAAACACAGTCTGAACACAGTCTGAACACAGTCTGAACACAGTCTGAATACTAAACACAGGCCGAACACAGTCTGAACACAGTCTGAACACTAAACACAGGCCGAACACAGTCTGAACACAGTCTGAACACTAAACACAGGCCGAACACAGTCCGAACACAGTCTGAATACTAAACACAGGCCGAACACAGTCTGAACACAGTCTGAACACAGTCTGAACACAGTCTGAACACTAAACACAGGCCGAACACAGTCTGAACACAGTCTGACCACAGTCTGAATACTAAACACAGGCCGAACACAGTCTGAACACAGTCTGAACACAGTCTGAATACTAAACACAGGCCGAACACAGTCTGAACACAGTCTGAACACAGTCTGAATACTAAACACAGGCCGAACACAGTCTGAACACAGTCTAAATACAGTCTGAACACAGTCTGAATACTAAACACAGGCCGAACACAGTCTGAACACAGTCTAAATACAGTCTGAACACTAAATACAGCCTGAACACAGCCTGAATACAGTCTGAATACTGAACACAGGCTGAATGCTGAACACAGTCTGAACAGTCTGAATGCAATCTGAAAACCACAGTCTGAACACAGTTTAATGCAGTCTGAATACCGAACACAGTCTGAACACAGTCTGAACACAGTCTGAACACAGTTTAATGCAGTCTGAATACCGAACACAGTCTGAACACAGTCTGAATACTAAATACAGTCTGAACACAGTACAAATACAGAACACAGTCTGAATGCAGTCTGAAGACCAAACACAGTCTGAACACAGTTTGAATGCAGTCTGAGTACTGAACCTAGTCTGAACAGTCTGAGTGCAGTCTGAATACTAAATGTAGTCTAAACACACTGAATACTGAACACAGTCTGAATATTACAAACAGGCTGAATACTGAACACCATACATGTTCTGTCAGTGTTCCTATCTGTATATCTGTCTATCTACTGTCTGTCCGTCCATCCGTACGACATTCTACTTTCTGTCTGTCTATCTATCTATCTATCTGTCTATCTGTCTGTCTATCTATCTATCTATCTATCTATCTGTCTGTCTGTCTGTCTGTCTGTCTATCTATCTATCTATCTATCTGTCAATCTGTCTATCTTTCAGTCTCTATCTATCTATCTATCAGTCTATATCTATCTATCTATCTATCTATCTATCTATCTATCTATCTATCTATCTATCTTTCAGTCTCTATCTATCTATCTATCTATCTATCTATCTATCAGTCTATATCCATCTATCTGTCTCTATCTATCTATCTATCTATCTATCTATCTATCTATCTATCTATCTATCTATCTATCTATCTATCTGTCAATCTGTCAATCTGTCTATCTTTCAGTCTATATCTATCTATCTTTCAGTCTCTATCTATCTATCTATCTTTCAGTCTATATCCACCTATCTGTCTCTGTCTGCCTATCTATCTATCTATCTGTCTATCTTTCAGTCTATATACACCTATCTATGAGTCTCTATCTGCCTATCTATCTATCTATCTATCTATCTATCTATCTATCTATGAGTCTCTATCTATCTATCTATCTATCTATCTATCTATCTATCTATCTGTCTATCTGTCTATCTTTCAGTCTATATACACCTATCTATCTATGAGTCTCTATCTATCTATCTATCTATCTATCTATCTATCTATCTATCTATCTATCTATCTGTCTATCTGTCTATCTTTCAGTCTATATACACCTATCTATCTATCTATGAGTCTCTATCTATCTATCTATCTATCTATCTATCTATCTGTCTATCTTTCAGTCTATATACACCTATCTATCTATCTATCTATCTATGAGTCTCTATCTATCTATCTATCTATCTATCTATCTATCTATCTATCTATCTATCTATCTGTCTATCTATCTATGAGTCTCTATCTATCTATCTATCTGTCTATCTGTCTATCTTTCAGTCTATATACACCTATCTATCTATCTATCTATGAGTCTCTATCTATCTATCTATCTATCTATCTATCTATCTATCTATCTATCTATCTGTCTATCTTTCAGTCTATATACACCTATCTATCTATCTATGAGTCTCTATCTATCTATCTATCTATCTATCTATCTGTCTATCTTTCAGTCTATATACACCTATCTATCTATCTATCTATCTATGAGTCTCTATCTATCTATCTATCTATCTATCTATCTATCTATCTATCTATCTATCTATCTATGAGTCTCTATCTATCTATCTGTCTATCTATCTATGAGTCTCTATCTATCTATCTATCTGTCTATCTATCTATCTCTCTGTGTCTGTCTATCAGCTGTGCTGTAGCTTTGTTGTATCAGTGTTTATCTGTTTATTTTAAGTGATGTTCACTCTGAGCATCATCACAGATAATCCCTTCATTTATTTCACCTGTAAAAGAACGGAAATGCACCGTGAGTAAGCGAGGGTCCGTGTGTCTGTCCTGTGAGTGGGGGTGGTGCTGTAAAGGGAGTCTGAGCTCCAGATGGAACGTTAGGATGGACAATCTGAGGATGATCTTCCAGCTCCATGAAATATGCAGGAGAGACTAATGACTCCGCTCATTTCCTGCCCTGCAGACGTTTACAGATTACAGGCACATCCTCCAAACTCCATTACCCAGAAGAACACAGCTACAGAACCCCCCCCCCCCCCGCACACAACACCCATCCTCCACCCCCCCACCCCCCCAGAGTCTAATAGGCCTTTAATATTAAAGTGCAGCTCGACCGGAAAATCATTCGTTTAATAAAATGAGCTGATATGAAGCTTCTACAGACGCCGGTAAAACACTTTAAAGGCTGTATAAGAAACGCAGATTCAGGAATGTGATGCTTTTAACAACAGGTCACGTCTGAGAATCTAAGAGCTTAATGTTCTGAGAGCTTATATAATTGATCTGTTTTAGGGACGAATTTATAAACGGCTTGTTTAATATTTATATGAATTGAGAAGACCATCATAGTCAGTTAAGCACCGTTTAATTAAAATTAGATAATTTTTGACCATAAAAAATGATTTTAGCTGATTAAACTGTGCGTGTAACTGAAAGCACTGGAATCAGGTTCATTTCTGATCGTATACATTTGATAAGACGATATTATTTTTACCTAAAATTGGTATCTGTATCTGTATCGTTGACCAAATTATGACGGAGCATCTATTAATAAGTCCCTTAAAATCTGCCTGAACGTATAAAATTGTCAGCCGATATATTTTTTATTATCAGTTATTGAAATTTTTAGCTCTTGAAAATGGTAACTGGTCTCAGACCAGCACACGTAACTAGAACTACTGGAAAGTTGGACGTTTTTGACCAAATGAAATTAGATCTGGATTTGAATGTCATTAAAATCCGTATCAGAGTCAGAATGATTGTATTGATTGGACCCTGTCCATCACTAAACCCTCTAACCAGTCTCAGACCAGCAAGCGTAACTAAAGCCATCATAGTTTGGTTGATTTTTGATCAGCTTTTATTGATTTTATCTGTGATTTTAAAATCTGTGTTTGGGAAGTCCGGTATGTAAAACTGCGGGAATCTGGTTCATTTTGTAATTAGCTTCTTTATCCAGACCCAAACCAGCGCTGTTTAACCTACACGAACAGAGATTGGCTCATTTCTGACATCAGCCGATATCATTTTTGGTTATTACTGAAGTTTTTAGCTCTTTAAAATCAGCCCTAATGAACCAGACCAGACCAGCATGTGTAACTAAAACGAAGGAAATTACTGACCGTGTAAAATTAAATCGGACTTTTTAACTCCTTAAAATGGGTAAATTGGGTATCGGTGACAAAATGATGGAATCGGTTGCATCCGAATTACAAGCAACCGGTCTTGGTCCTGCAGGGTTTGACTGAAGGGATTAGAATCGGGTTCATTTTTGGACCACTTTTGAATTTTTAGCCCCTCCAAATAATTGGTATTGCGGCCAAATGATCATTTGAATTGGGCGCCGTCTGTAATTATCCCTCAGTTGAGCCTGCGTATCGGACCTGGCTGGAATCTGGTTCATTTCAATATCATATCAAATTTAATCGGCTGATATGATCAGCTATTGAGGTTTTTTTGCTCTCTGAAATCTGTAACCGCAGGGCCGGAGTCACAATTAAACCCCAGGACGAGTCTCAGAGCAACGGTCAGAGCCAACACCAGGACAAAAGGACCATCCCAACGGTGTCCCAGGTGCTGGAACGTCCACCAGTGTCCGCAGGCTGTCGATACTGATTAATCCGGTGCTGCAAAGGCCACCATGTGCAGGCTTTGGTGCTGCAGGGCTGGCCAGCCTCCCAGTTTGAGTCTCCTCAGGCCTAACGCACTACAGCACCACCCTGGCTCTGTCAGCCATCCTCCCTTGCTCACCATTTAAAACCAGCACTCATCTGCTCAGCACAACGTTTACGCTCTTATTGTGCCTCATTTCTGTGAAAGGAAACGTCATTGACAGCAGATTTTCGGCCCGTTTATGGCCAGTTGCAGGTTATTTTAACTTCAGAACATCTCGAATGCATTTCTGAATATCTACAATATACACTGCTGTCTACATCCGTGACTTTTTAACACCAAGTCACGGAAAAAATGTCAAAAAATGAAAAAACGGTGGTTTTCGTTCTCTTCTGTGCATAAAAGGTGGACTTCTAAGACTAATCGCCACACGAAAGAGCTCACAAGTCAAGACAAAAGAGCCAACTTGACTGTAAATGGGTTAAATTACAATAACGAGAAGATGAACTGGAGAATCGGAAGCATCTGATTAGTCTCCCCCCCCCTTAACACAAGCCTGGAAAAGCTCAGCAGGGGGGCTTCGCCTCGCTGTCTGGGTCATAAAACAGTCACACCCAGTTAAAGCGAGCCCCCCATATCTAAGTGGTGCGCAGTCCTCCCTCAGAAACAATGCCAGGCTCGTGTTTTTTGTTAAGTTGTGCCCTCTGATGTGGTTTTAAACAGCATTTAGCACTTTTTCTGCTCATTAGGCTCCAATAAAGGAACGACGTGAGGCCACCCGCCTGTAAAACAGCTGCCCAGTCGGTCTGATGAGGCCGGTGAGCGTCGATACTCATCACCGCCCGAGAGAAAAAGGAATATAGTCCAGCAAAACTGAGTCAGTCTGGTAACCAGACGTCAGGCAGGATCTGTTCACCATCCAGAGCCATTAAAGGCCGGTGAAGCCACACAATGACGCCCACACGTTCTTACACATTAAAGCCGAATCTGGTGCGAAATGTCCCCGTGGTTAAACAGGACGGGCCAATCTGGGTCGAAAACGGGCCGGGTGTGAATAAAGGCTGTGTTTTTTGTGCATCCTTTTGCCCAGGCTGGTGTGCTGGGGGTCTTGGGTGGGGTCTGTCTGCATTATGCTGTGCGTGGAGGCAGCAGTCGGCAGCTGCGCCACAGCAAATGCTCTGTTTGGGCACTTAAATCTTTAAAAATACCCCTTTCTGCAGTTATTATACACATTTTGCAGTGTTTAGTTTTACAGGCAGGTACAGCAGCCTCATTAAAACAGTGCAGCTCTTTTCATTCTAACACATAAGGGCACAGGAACAGGGCTGGCATGACTGACGGGGTTCAAATTATTAAAAATAATGCTGTGAGCATGCATTATGATTAAATATGCTCTGTTTAGTCACCCTCCCTCCCAAAACCAGACACCTGCGTCACTGCTGGAGGAAGCAGGGGGATGCAGAAGCAATGAGGGGCACTCACCGGTGGCGATTTTCTCCATGGTGGCTGTAATTGTTCTGATATTAATTTCTAATTTGAACGTCTAATAAGGCACTGGATGAGCGGAGCACAATGCGAGCCGGCAAGAGAGCGAAGAATGAAAGGATGGGAGAGGATGAGATATGTAGGAGAGAGAGAGAGAGAGAGAGAGAGAGAGAGAGAGAGAGCGCGCGAGAGACGCTGCCGTGCGCTCCGATTGGCTAGCGGCGTCCCACAAGCTGCGCTACGATTGGCTACGCGCTTGTAGCAGGCGGGACTTTCCCTACAAAGGGTGTGTTTTGTACCCAATGCGGGTGGTAAATTTAAAAAAAACCCGCCGCTGTTGTGACGCTGTGCTTGTGTAGATAACACAGCTCGCTGCCGATTGGCGAGAGACTAGCCGTCGCCATGGATATATGCAAATCAGGACGCCGAGCAGCGACGATGGATGACGAAGCGGAGCCACACCCGTGAACCGAGTGCCCTGTAATTTCCCCAAATGTATTGAATTTAATTTATGTATGTACATTTACACCGGTCAGGCAGAACATACTGACCACCTCCTCGTTCCTACACTCACTGTCCACTGTATCAGCTCCACTGACCGTTTAGTTCCCCTCTGCAGTTCTACAGTTACAGACTGCAGTCCATCTGTTCTTCAGTGGTCACGACCCCCATGGACCCTCACAGAGCAGGTGCTGTTTGGGTGGTGGATCATTCTCAGCACTGCAGTGACGCTGACGTGGTGGTGGTGTGTTAGTGTGTGTTGTGCTGGTCTGAGTGGATCAGACACAGCAGTGCTGCTGGGGTTTTTAAACACTGTGTCCACTCACTGTCCACTCTATCAGACACTCCTACCTGGTCGGTCCACCTTGTAGATGTAAAGTCAGAGACGACAGCTCATCTGCTGCTGCACAGTTTGTGTTGGTCATCCTCTAGTCCTTCATCAGTGGTCACAGGACGCTGCCCACAGGACGCTGCCCACAGGACGCCGCCCACAGGACGCTGCCCACTGGACGCTGCAGGCTGGATGTTTTTGGTTGGTGGACTGTTCTCAGTCCAGCAGCGACACTGAGGTGTTAAAAACTCCAGCAGCACTGCTGTCTGATCCACTCAGACCAGCACAACACACAGTAACACACCACCACCACATCAGTGTTACTGCAGTGCTGAGAATGACCCACCACCCAAACAGTACCTGCTCTGTGAGGGTCCATGGGGGTCCTGACCACTGAAGAACAGGGTAACAGAGTATCAGAGAAACAGATGGACTACAGTCTGTAACTGTAGAACTACAGAGGGGAACTGAACGGTCAGTGGAGCTGATAGAGTGGACAGTGAGTACTGTAATAAAGTTATATAGACAACAGCAACAAAAATAAAAAGCAAATAAAAAGGGAAAATGGATTTTTAGATTAACCCGACAGATATAAATAAAGCCTACATATAAAACACACGGCCGAACTAAACCCTGTGCTGGAAGGAGGAGAATGAACTGGGTGTGAACACCTTGTGAGGAGGTGAATCACAAGCCGAACGGCAGTTTGTCAGCTGTGAGAGAGCGTTCACAATCAGTTATTGAGTAATGTGAGACTGTTCCTCACAGAGGAACAGCCAGCAGAGACGGACCGTCACTGAACACCGCCTCGGATATCACTACAGAACCGAATCAGCACTTCTGCAAACCAGACTGCACCACAAACTCTGGTGGGTCGCCAAGCTGGAGTTTACAGCACGACTGCTGTTCTAAAACGGCTTATAAGCTGCTTATATAATGTACATATTAAGAACGTGCCTGTAAAAAGTGCAGGTAACAGTACATTTACAAAGAGTGTGTGGAAAAAGAGTGCATGTAAAAAGAGTGTATGCAAAAAGAGTGCATGCAAAAAGAGTGCATGTCAAAAGAGTGCATGCAAAAAGAGTGCATGCAAAAAGAGTGCATGTAAAAAGAGTACATGCAAAAAGAGTGCATGCAAAAAGAGTGCAAGTAAAAAGAGTGCATGCAAAAAGAGTGCATGCAAAAAGAGTGCATGCAAAAAGAGTGCATGCAAAAAGTGCTTGTAAAAAGAGTGCATGCAAAAAGAGTGCATGTAAAAAGAGTGCATGCAAAAAGAGTACATGCAAAAAGAGTGCATGTAAAAAGAGTGCATGCAAAAAGAGTGCATGCAAAAAGAGTGCATGTAAAAAGAGTGCATGCAAAAAGAGTGCATGCAAAAAGAGTGCATGCAAAAAGAGTACATGCAAAAAGAGTGCATGCAAAAAGAGTGCATGCAAAAAGAGTGCATGTAAAAAGAGTGCATGCAAAAAGAGTGTATGCAAAAAGAGTGCATGCAAAAAGAGTGCATGCAAAAAGTGCTTGTAAAAAGAGTGCATGCAAAAAGAGTGCATGCAAAAAGAGTGCATGCAAAAAGAGTGCATGTAAAAAGAGTGCATGCAAAAAGAGTACATGCAAAAAGAGTGCATGCAAAGAGTGCATGCAAAAAGAGTGCATGTAAAAAGAGTGCATGCAAAAAGAGTGCATGTAAAAAGAGTGCATGTAAAAAGAGTGCATGCAAAAAGAGTGCATGCAAAAAGAGTGCATGCAAAAAGAGTGCATGCAAAAAGAGTGCATGTAAAAAGAGTGCATGCAAAAAGAGTGCATGTAAAAAGAGTGCATGTAAAAAGAGTGCATGCAAAAAGAGTGCATGCAAAAAGAGTGCATGCAAAAAGAGTGCATGTAAAAAGAGTGCATGCAAAAAGAGTGCATGCAAAAAGTGCTTGTAAAAAGAGTGCATGTAAAAAGAGTGCATGTAAACTACAGAATGCATAACAAACAGGCAAAAAGTGAAAAACGAATAGTTGAAAAGTGCATTTAAAAAGTGAAACAGCAAAACAAAACAAATCTACCAGATATAAAATAGTGCGTGTAAAATACGAGAGGAAAAGCGTCCAAACAAGGTGCACATGCCTACAGCAGTGTAGCCCCACCCATTCAGCTACAGCAGTGTAGCCCCACCCATTCAGCTACAGCAGTGTAGCCCCACCCATTCAGCTACAGCAGTGTAGCCCCACCCATTCAGCTACAACAGTGTAGCCCCACCCATTCAGCTACAGCAGTGTAGCCCCACCCATTCAGCTACAGCAGTTTAGCCCCACCCATTCAGCTACAACAGTGTAGCCCCACCCATTCAGCTACAGCAGTGTAGCCCCACCCATTCAGCTACAGCAGTGTAGCCCCACCCATTCAGCTACAGCAGTTTAGCCCCACCCATTCAGCTACAGCAGTGTAGCCCCACCCATTCAGCTACAGCAGTTTAGCCCCACCCATTCAGCTACAGCAGTGTAGCCCCACCCATTCAGCTACAGCAGTTTAGCCCCACCCATTCAGCTACAGCGGTTTAGCCCCACCCATTCAGCTACAGCGGTTTAGCTCCACCCATTCAGCTACAGCAGTTTAGCCCCACCCATTCAGCTACAGCAGTTTAGCCCCACCCATTCAGCTACAGCGGTTTAGCCCCACCCATTCAGCTACAGCGGTTTAGCTCCACCCATTCAGCTACAGCGGTTTAGCTCCACCCATTCAGCTACAGCGGTTTAGCTCCACCCATTCAGCTACAGTGGTTTAGCTCCACCCATTCAGCTACAGCGGTTTAGCTCCACCCATTCAGCTACAGTGGTTTAGCTCCACCCATTCAGCTACAGTGGTTTAGCTCCACCCATTCATACTGAATTAATGAAACATTTTTAGTGCATTTTTTTTATTGTATCTCAAACACAAATACAATAAAATACCAAATATATGAACACCATTAATATCTTTAATATTTGTGAATTAAAGTCATTTTATGAAACAATCCTAATCAATAACATCCATCTTTCTATGTAGGTCATTTCTATATTATATGATCAGTGATGTAGGTGAAGGACTGGTCTTAAATCACGGTCACAACGGCTGAATAATAAAGAATATAAGCTAAACAGATCCAATAGAAACAGAACTGGGGGGCAAGTTCAGCTACAGTCTTCGGGATTATTATTCTTCTTCTTATTATTATTATTATTATTATTATTGTTTAGTTTCAGCTGAATGACAGAAAATGTGTATTTATTGACAAGAATATCTGGTATAAAACTGAAGTGGCTGGCAAAACAGCTGTATATAAACTTTCATTGGTAACATATAAACGACTGTATATATCATGAAATTAAAATTATAATAAAAAATTAAAAAAAAAAAAAACACAGGACACTTTATGCCTTAGAGACCTCAGACCTGTTCTAGACTCTAGACAGTAAATGTACAACTGCTGGTGACGTTTTAACTCGAAGCTTTGGACATGTCTGTAAAAATAATAACAATAACACAGATGATTTGATCATCTAACAGTTCATAAAACCAAAAATGTTACAGAACTTATAACAGAATCTTCTTAAAACAAATTTTAAAAAGTGTAAAACTAATAATAATAAACTAAATTCAAGTGCTTGTGTACGCCGTGTTCGGGACAGGAGGCTAAGCTGGGGGTTCAGTGTAAACTCTAAATATAAGACGATATAAAAACCGAGGCTTTGGTGCGACTTACATTCCACAGCCCACCACTAAAACAGGCTGCTTATTTTTTCTTGGAGGCGCTGAGCTTCTTTTTGATGTAATGGCCCACGAGGATCTGCGGACGCTGCTGGTAGCTGTGCAGGACGTCGTGAGAGCTGGTCAGCTGGTCTCCTTTCTGACGGTCCAGCAGAGTCACACAGACCACGGCGGCTGGAACACAAACACAGTGAACTGTAAACGAGGAGGAAACCGCCAGACCGTCTGGACAAAACACCTGACTGTGTGATTGTATTCCTACATGCTGTGATGACGCACCATCTTAACCCTGATTTCCTTTCTTTGGGATTATATGAGAAATACAGATGACAAAGCGCTGGGAAAAATACACAGATACATATACACACACTCACCGGCCACTTTATTAGGTACCCCTTGCTAGTAAAAGGTTGGACCCCCTTTTTCCTTCAGAACTGCTTTAATTCTTCATGTCAGACTTTCAACAAGGTGTTAGAAACGTTCCTCAGAGATTCTGGTTGGTCATTTGAGTTCCTGTTGCCTTTCTATCATCTGGAACCAGTCTGCCCGTTCTCCTCTGACCTCTCACATCAACAAGGCGTTTTCGTCCACACAACTGACCACTCACTGGATATTTCCTCTTTTTCTGACCGTTCTCTGTAAACCCTAGAGATGGTTGAGCGTGAAAATCCCAGCAGATCAGCAGTTTCTGAAATACTCAGACCAGCCCGTCTGGCACCAACAACCACGCCACGTTCAAAGCCCCTTAAATCCCCTTTCTTCCCCGTTCTGATGCTCGGTCTGCACTTCAGCAAGTCGTCTTGACCACCTCTACACGCCTGAATGCAGTGAGTTGCGGCCGTGTGATTGGCTGATCAGCTATTCGTGTTAACAAGCGACTGAACAGGTGACCAGTGATTGTATATGCATTTGTGAGGTCAGACACTGATGTTGGACGAGAAGGCCTGGCTCACAGTCTCCGCTCTAATTCATCCCAAAGGGGTTCTATGGGGTTGAGGTCAGGACTCTGTGCAGGCCAGTCAAGTTCTTCCACACCAAACTGGCTCATCCACGTCTTTATGGACCTGCTTTGAGCACTGGTGCGCAGTCATGTTGGAACAGGAAGGGGCCGTCCCCAAACTGTTCCCACAAAGTTGGGAGCGTGGAATTGTCCAAAATCTCTTGGAGCTGAAGCTTTAAGAGCTCCTTTCACTGGAACTAAGGGGCCGAGCAAAACTCCTGAAAAACACCCCCACACCATGATCCCCCCTCCACCAAACTTTACACTCGGCACAATGCAGTCAGACAAGTACCGTCTCCTGGCAACCGCCAAACCCAGACTCATCCAGACGTGTTCCTTGGCTCCATATAGAATCATTTTCTTTACTAAAGAACCATAATCTAGATCTTTCAGACTGCAAAGCAAGGACAAAAAGTTCTGGTTAAATGCTTGCATGTGGAACATCAGAACCCTGTCAGAGCTTCAGTTTAAAGAGAACTCGGACGTTTATTTAGATTCAGTATTTCCACTATTCAGATCTTGGGCACCGTGATCTCCTAATGAATTAATCACGAATGCTTATTAACATGTACGGCGCTGTCTCTGTCAGACCCTTTAGTACCTCGCAGGTTACTGAGTTTGCACATAGCAGCAAAAACAGAGGACTCCATCTCGATGTTGCGGACTCCGGCGGCGTACGCCTCGGCCAGGTAGTTCTGCTTGTCCTCTTCAGTGTAGGAACAGAACGCGCCGTCCAGACGAGCCTGACCTGCAACAACAACAGCCTGTTTACAGCTTTCATACTCATAGCCAGTGTAATTCCTCAAAAACACACTTATTACCTGTGATCAATACCTTTGGTTAAAGGGGAATTCCACCGATTTTTAAAAATTCCTGCATAATTAAGTGTTTAAAGTGTAAACAGAGCCGTTCAGAGTCGTTTGGTTTCTAGAGAAACTTAGAGTCAGAGCCGCTCACAGTGGTGGTGATGGGAACCAGACGTCCCTTTAAAAGCTCCTCACAGTGGAGGTGATAGGAACCAGACGTCCCTCTAAAAGCTCCTCACAGTGGTGGTGATGGGAACCAGACGTCCCTCTAAAAGCTCCTCACAGAAAGTTCCAGAACTGGTTCTGAATTCACTGCCTGATGACTGAGACGCTGTTTTATGAGAGTTTAGAGAACTTCAACTCCATTCATGGTGGAGGGAGACATGCAGGGCGCTGTGCGGCAAAATAGTCCTCAAAGAAAACTCATTATTCCAGATTTTCCACTGTTTTCCATCATCAACATTCCATATAAGCTCAGAAGACTCGTGTAGGTTCTCTGGTGGTTCTGGATGGTAAATAAAGTGTCTGTATCTGTGTTGTAGTCATGGCGACGCCTGGTTCCCATCACCACCACTGTAAAGACGTCTGAACCGTTTCACACCAAACCCTCTGGATCTCTGATCACAGCTCAGTGACTTAACAAAACCACTGCTGTTTATTTGGGTTGAGAACTCTCGATCACATCAGACAGTAAAGCTCTGTTTAACTAAAACTACTGAAGTATAAAATGAATATGTTAGTTTAAAAGAGTGATGTCACCCAGTTGGTTGTTGTTGTTTACTCCATAACTGGCCTAAATCAGTCTCGTTTTTGATCCATGCAGGTGCCGAGTGTTCCAGTGATCATACCCATCACATACTCATAAAAGAGCATCGTGACGGAATTCATCACAATAACAATAACATATCGTCATATCGCTCAGTAATACAACCAGTGAGTGAGACTACTAATAATAATGATACCCTCGTAGAAGTCCAGCGTGCACATGGTGTTCCCGATGACGGTCTCGAACTCCGCAAGCTCTTTTCCACACTGCAGCAGCTCCTCCGCTAAATCTCCGTCCAGGTCGGTGCTCCTCACCACCGGCTTACCCAGAACCACCTGCTCGAAGCGGGGCAGGAACGTGGCGTCCACCGACTGCTTGGTGACCACGACGGTGCCCGGCTGCAAACCTGAAGAGGGACAGATAACACATTCACTCAGCGCGCTCAATTTGCATAAATTTAACGGATCAGCTGTTCTGGTCCCGACGCTCTGCAGCAGAATTCCATCAATAGCGTACATGTGTCCTGACGGGGGAAGGGGGGGGGGCATGAGTGGCCTGCGCTAGAGGACAATCTGCACTACACTGAACGCCTCACTGTACCACACTGGTGTTATTAAAGGGCCCATCATATTTAATTTTCTTACACATTTATTTCTCAGAATAAAGTATATATCACAAATCTGAATAAAACGTCATCACTGACATCACAAACCACTCATCATGACACTAACACAGCGTAAAATGGCTAAACTGCTGTAGGCTGCGTGGGCGGGGCTAAACTTCTGTGGGCTGAAGGGGCATGGCTAAGAAGCTGTAGCCTGAATGGGCGGGGCTAAAGTGTTGTAGGATAAATGGGCGGGGCTAAACTACTGTATGCTGAATGGGCGTGGCTAAACTACTGTAGTCTGAATGGGCGGGGCTAAAGTGTTGTAGGATAAATGGGCGGGGCTAAACTGCTGTAGACTGGATGGGCGGGGCTAATGTGCTGTAGGCTGAATGGGCGGGGCTAGCCTAAATAGTCGGGTATGTGTAACTGTGACATCACAAAAGCAGTAAATTCAAAGCTGTAGCTCCTATGCATGTATGTACTCGGGAATGATTAGAAAATGATGCAATTTTAGGAATGTTTTTTATACTATAACACATGCTTTTATTTCAAAATAAGTGGGAAAAAAATGTTTTTCCATAATAAGAGTCCTTTAAAATATACTGGAAATGTTCAAAAGCGCGAACACCCACTGAATTTATGTCACCACAATATTACACTGATAGATTTTATGACAGTATTTCTTTTCTTTTTTCTATTCTTAACACAATCATACATAATCACGCATAATCACGCATGCATTACTGGAATTATTCAAATGTGAAGCCGCGTGATCATCACTGGGTGTGATACAGCTGTAGGTCAGTGAGCCGAGCCGTATGTTAATGCTTTGTTAAGAGGGCAGGAGTGTTAGAGGTGTGAAGGTGTACCTATTCCACCCGAGGTCCCGATGCGCACTACAGTGACGTCGGTGCAGCGCGCGTGGTACAGGAGCTTGATGAGCTCGTGTAACATTATAGAGATTGAGGGGATGCCCATGCCATGCTAAAACACACAGACACAGCATTAAACACAACAGTGCAGAACAGTCAGCGTCACAGTGACCAGGCGACTGCATTCACTCTGATCACAGACCAAGACTGAGGGGTTTATACACACACGCTACTCAGCACTGAGTTCGCGCTCACTGCAACTAATCAGACTCAGAATTCTGTTCATGCATAGAGTAACACTTAGACCCAGTCCCATTCCACCCCTCGCCCGTACCACTCACCCCCAGCCCGCCTTATTGCACGTTCCCGTCTAGGGGTGGGGTGCCCTGATTCTTGCTGAGACAGAGGGCCGGAGCGTTGGGGCTCCATCGCCCTCCGATAACCATCGTATCATCTTAGTTTAGTGCCGTTTCAGTGTATTATGGCCCTTTTCTTCAAAACAAGCATAAATAAATGACTAGTAGTGCTGAAGTCTCAGTAGCTGGGAAGCTAAACTTCCCATTCCACCTTAAATGGTTTAAGGTGGAACGGAAAAGTTCAAACGAGAATCTGGAGAATCTCTGACTTCAGCTTCACGTCACTGAAGAATTAGGGGGGGTGATAATAAATAACTGCCCCCCTCTTTGAAGGCGTCTGACCCCTAAATGTAACTAAAGCCCAGCAGTGAGGAGCTGAACTTTCCCCTCCTCAGAGTTCAGAGTTCAGAGCGCCCCCTGCCTTTCTCCACCGAAAATAAACAATCCACACTGCTGAAGCTCGTGGTCACCATCCCAACATGCGCGTGGCTTCATGCCGTCGCTGGCTGTGCAGCGCTGTGAGGTGCGGAATGACGGTGATTTCCAAGCCCGGCGTTTTCAGACTAGCTCATTCTGTATATACGCCACCCCATTTGGAAAATAGCGACCCCAACAGTCCACAAGGGGAAATGCAGTTACAGCGAGAGCTTAAAACACACTTTAAAAAATGGTTCTTCAAGGTTTTAGTAAATAAAATGGTTCTACATAGAACCATGAACACGCAAAGAACCCTCTGCATGATTAAAGGGTTCTTTGCATCGGGAAATGGTTCTTCAGATTGATGGAGAACGTGCTGTAGGTGGTTCTATATAAAAGACCCAAAAAGGTTCTCTGTTGCAACAAGCTTGATCTATATAGAACCATTTTCTTTACTAAAGAATGCTTAAAGAAAATGAAGAGCTTAGAAGAACCTCTTTGGTGCTATACAGAGTCCATCTGAAAAAGGTTCTGTATAAAGCCATCTGAGGCACAATTTCCATCAGTCTAAAGAACCCTTTCACAATACAAAGAGCCCTTTAATTGTGCAAAAGAACCCTTGAAGAACCATCTTTTTTTAAGGGTACACTTGAAGCAATGCTATTGTACCCATAATATACTCGGCAGTGCATTATAACATGTCTATTACATATCAGTTCACTGATATAACGCTGGCTGTAATGACTTACGCTGACGGACAGCACAGGTCCCACTTTGTACATGGCATAGCGGTCAGTGCCCTCGCAGATGTTCGGGTACTCTGCATCAGGACCGGCCAGGCCCAGCTCTCCGGCAATGTACTTAATGAAGGACTTCATCCTCCACGGACTCCCGCCAACACACACGAACTGTTAGGACCAGGAAATACAGCTCAGTTATGATGCAACAACCACAGTTTCAACACTACTGAAAACCCGGGGAACGATTAAAGTCAGAGCTGCTCACAGTGGTGGTGATGGGAACCAGACGTCCCTCTAAAAGCTCCTCACAGTGGTGGTGATGGGAACCAGACGTCCCTCTAAAAGCTCCTCACAGTGGTGGTGATGGGAACCAGACGTCCCTCTAAAAGCTCCTCACAGTGGTGGTGATAGGAACCAGACGTCCCTCTAAAAGCTCCTCACAGTGGTGGTGATGGGAACCAGACGTCCCTCTAAAAGCTCCTCACAGTGGTGGTGATAGGAACCAGACGTCCCTCTAAAAGCTCCTCACGGAAAGTTGCTACATGAACTGGTTCTGAATTCACTGCCTGATGACTGAGACGCTGTTTTATGAGAGTTTAGAGAACTTCAACTCCATTCATGGTGGAGGGAGACATGCAGGGCGCTGTGCGGCAAAATAGTCCCCAAAGAAAACTCATTATTCCAGATTTTCCACTGTTTTCCATCATCAACATTCCATATAAGCTCAGAAGACTCGTGTAGGTTCTCTGGTGGTTCTGGATGGTAAATAAAATGTCTATATCTGTGTTGTAGTCATGGCGACGCCTGGTTCCCATCACCACCACTGTAAAGACGTCTGGACCGTTTCACATCAAACCCTCTGAATCCCTGATTACACCTCACACACTCAAATTTTGGAAAATAGGTTGAGTTCCCCTTTGAGGCACTTTCGGCATTAAGGGATCAGCCCTGTAATTTACTGCAAACTGAGTGAAGGAACTATGTTTTAATATAAATATGACACATACACTAAAACTATGACTCACTTTGACGTCTCCAAACTGGGCTGCTAAGTCATGGGAGGACGTGCCCAAGTTGAAATGGTACAGAATGTCTTCTTTCATGGACTCCAGATGGGGATTGTTGACATATATGGACTGACTAAAGAAAAGAAGGGAAAAGGTTTGAGTTCCATAAAATCACTGTTCACCAAAAAACGTGACCCTCTTAAAAAGGTTCTTCTTCAGGGGTTCTTTAGCCAAGGGAAGGGTTCTATTTGGAACCATGTGCTCTATATAGAACCACTGCATGCTTAAACGGCCCTTCATATGGTGCCAACATTCTTCAGATTGATGGAGAACGTGCTGCACATGGTTCTATATAGCACCAAAGCACAAGCTTGTCAGAACCATTTGCACGCTTGAATGGTTCTTTGCATGGTGAAATGGTGACGGATACGGAGAACGTGTTGCATTGCTGCGTATGGTTCTATATAGAAGCTTTCTGAAAGTGGCACCCAAAAAGGGTTCTTCTGTTGTTTACAAGCTTGACCATACACAATAGCAGAACCCGGTTCTTTGCATGGTGTAAACCATGCTGTATAGGGTTCTATGCAGAGCATTTTTGAAAAGTTATCTATATGGCACCAAAAACGGTTCTACTGTCACACGCTTGGCAGAACCGCTTGCACGCTTAAACAGCTGTTTGTGTGGTGAAATGGTTCTTCAGACTGACGCATATGGAGAACGTGTTGTCTTGCTGTGCATGGTTCTATATAGAACCTTTTTTGCAAAAGCTTGACCTCTTACGCAATAGCAGAACCCTTTCTGGTGCTATTTAGAACCATCTGCATGCTTAAATGGTTCCTGGCATGGTGAAAAGGTTCTTCAAACATGAATCTGAGGGAGAACGCGTTACATACGGCACCACCGAAACGGGTCCTTCTGTTGATACAAGCCCATCATAACAGCAGAACCCTCTTTGGTGCTATATGGAACCACACACAGCACAGTCTCAGCATGCAAAGAACCGTGTAAGCATGCAAATGGTTCTACACTGAACTCACGGTTCCCAACAGAACCACTGCTTCTACTGAAGACCCTTCTTTCTACGTTTATTGTCCCTTTTTAACGGATTTTTGTCGTTTAATTCTCTGAAACGCTCAGAGCTGCATTTACTCCATACAGATAAAGCTTATTATGGTTCTATTATTAAGTGAAATGGACTCTTGTCATCGGCTCATGAAATCTCACACTTAGCTGAAGCCCCGTGTCTATTTACAGCCACAAAAGAGGGATGACCTGCAGTGACCTCAGGTCAGGAACGGTCTTTTTCCTCCTTTTTATGTTTCCCTACAGGCTCGTTTATTCAAAATGTTCCTATAACAGGCAAAAAAAAAGTGTGTTGGTGTTTTTGCTTTGCCCACCTTTCACGGTCTTCTCCATTTTTCTCATCACAACCAGAAGGCATTTTCCTTCTCGTCCTGTCAGAAGATCCTGGGAGGTGATAATGAGGAGATAAAGGAGTCATAAACAACCATAAATACTCATTAAGCCATTACTTTGCATGTCTTCCCCCTTAATAATTCTCAGGAAGAAGTTTTAAGTTGGGTGGTTTCCGAACTCATCGTTCCACCTTAACTGGCGCTGCATTACATTCTGGAGCCTCAGGCGCCAGAAGGCAGCTGCAGCACCATTTAAGGTGGAACGGTGAGTTCGAAAAGGAAGCTGGCGAATAAGAAGCGAACTTCAGCCTCGTCAAGTGGAATTAACTGGAGCATAAAAATAAAGCAGCACCTCTGACCTCTTCACCTGAATCGAAGCGTCTCGGTTTGACTCCCTGCTGCCCACAGCTGACCCTCCGTGTCTCCTCTGCGTCTCTCACAGCCTCCAACATCCGGCGGCTGCGGGTCTACGTGACGCTGTGCTGCACGCATGAGGAAGAGAACGAACCGATTCATCTGAATCACTTATTCTTACGTTCTTTACAAGGGAAACTCCACCGATTTTTCAAAGACGCACTGCAGAATTTCAAGGTTAAGCTGTAAACAGAGCCGATCGGAGCGGTCTGGTTTCTAGAGGAACTTACCGAGTCAGAACCGTTCCCAGTGGTGGTGATGGGAACCAGACGTCCCTCTAAAAGCTCCTACAGAAAGTTCCTACATGAACTGGTTCTGAATTCACTGCCTGATGACTGAGACGCTGTTTTATGAGAGTTTAGAGAACTTCAACTCCATTCATGGTGGAGGGAGACATGCAGGGCGCTGTGCGGCAAAATAGTCCCCAAAGAAAACTCATTATTCCAGATTTTCCACTGTTTTCCATCATCAACATTCCATATAAGCTCAGAAGACTCGTGTTGGTTCTCTGGCGGTTTTGGATGGTAAATCAAATGTCTGTTTACACCTCACACACTCACATTTCGGGAATATCGGTGGAATTCCCCTTTAGCGAACTTTCCTAATGAATGTTTGTCAGATTAGCGGACAACCGATTCAGTGAATCGTCGCACAGCGCAAACGAGACTGTAGATGAATCACTCGCTGAGCCAAATGGGGAGGAGGCGAGAATGACTGCTGACGTCACCAGACTCTGAATCAGAGTCACTGAATGCAACAACAGTAAATGAGAAAAACCCAAATGAATCGGTTCGGGGAACTCGATCGAAACGAATCACCAGGAGAGTGAGGCACGCGTGCGCAGCAAGCGACCGGCGAGTGAACCGTTCGCAGCGCGTTACCATAGCAACCGAGCGACCCAGCTCAAGGTCGAAAGTTAATTGCTTAACTGCACAGCTCCGTGACCAACCCCACCCAGTCAGGGGAATTCCACCGACTTTCCAGAATTCCAACATAACTCGAGCCTCGAGGCGCAGACAAAGGCCATTCAGAGCGGCTTGATGTGAAATGGAGCATTAATACGACCTGGGACACCAGGTAAAAGTGTTTGATCTCAGGTTGACTTTAAAGAGCCCATATCATGGAAAATCTAACTTTCCGTAATGTAGTAGGTGAAACGCACTGTTCACTCCCCAGTGCATAGAAGGAAAACAGCCTGTTCTGAATTTATTATTTTTGTGATGTCACACTTATACATCCACCTAATACACCTGCAGTAGTTTAGCCCCGCCCACTCACAATGAAGGTGCAAGTGTTCCTGCCTGGACTGCTTACTGAATGAAGCAGCCAATGGGAACAGAGCTCATTTAGATATTGCTGCCGTTCTCCAGAACCGCAACTTTAAAGGAGGGGAGGGGGGAACCTTTAATGCAAGTCAATGGAACCAGAATCTTTTGCAATAGGTTTGGACCATTTCTTTTGGCTGCTAACGTTCATGGTAGCTTTAGTGGCTGGAGACTCACAGACCAATCATATGCGCTGTAAATATCACGTGACGCTGCTCAGCCAATCAGATCTGTGCATTATGATGAGCTCTGAGACTGGAGTGAGTGGCGCCTCACAGGGGAGGGACGAGGAGAGAAACAGCAGTCAGAGAAGAAAGTGAGTCAGAGGGAAGTTATTCCACATGACGTGATCTAAAAAGAGGAAACTGACAGTAAATGTTGGTGAAATCTGACCGAACTGGACTTTATTTGATCTGATGTTCAGTAAATGTTGGTGAAATCTGACCGAACTGGACTTTATTTGATCTGATGTTCAGTAAATGTTGGTGAAATCGGACCGAACTGGACTTTATTTGATCTGATGTTCAGTAAATGTTGGTGAAATCGGACCGAACTGGACTTTATTTGATCTGAGGTTCAGTAAATGTTGTTGAAATCGGACCGAACTGGACTTTATTTGATCTGATGTTCAGTAAATGTTGTTGAAATCTGACCAAACTGGACTTTATTTGATCCGATGTTCAGTAAATGTTGGTGAAATCTGACCGAACTGGACTTTATTTGATCCGATGTTCAGTAAATGTTGGTGAAATCTGACCGAACTGGACTTTATTTGATCTGATGTTCAGTAAATGTTGGTGAAATCTGACCGAACTGGACTTTATTTGATCTGATGTTCAGTAAATGTTGGTGAAATCTGACCGAACTGGACTTTATTTGATCTGATGTTCAGTAAATGTTGTTGAAATCTGACCAAACTGGACTTTATTTGATCCGATGTTCAGTAAATGTTGGTGAAATCTGACCGAACTGGACTTTATTTGATCTGATGTTCAGTAAATGTTGGTGAAATCTGACCGAACTGGACTTTATTTGATCTGAAGTTCAGCTGTCGACTGTATAAGATGCTGATATTCCTACTCGGCTACTTCAGTAAACAGTATATGGCTCTGAGTCATGATGCAGGTCAGTTCTGGTGTTCTGGACCTTCGCTTGAGGAAATTTTCCCTGAGTGGACCTTGAATTTTAATTAAAGACCCCTGTTCTAAGGGACAAAGGGAGGCTGGAAATGGAGCTCAAGGGGAAACTATAAAAGACGACATTAATGTAGGATACAGGCTCTTTAAGACAAGTGTGAACACATTCAGTCGATAATCAGAGGGCAGTTATTGATTACACCGCAATCAATATGCAAAAAATGTGAGCCAACTTAATTAGTAAGACAGCAATGATCAATTACAGCATAAAAAGGAGCATCAGGAGGTTTTAAGCACTGAATCCAAACAAGGAAACTGAACAATAAGAGGACCGGACGCACTGAAACAGGCATTCCAGTAAAGGCCAAGCCCAGCGCTCGGGCAGTGGAGTGACCGGAAACCATTTCCACACCAGCTATTACTTCACCTCGTCAGTCTGGAAGGAGGAAGCGTTTCACAGACCTGCTTTACATAAGAAGACGTTTTGTATTTGGTTTTGAAAACAGTCGTGAGGAAATGCTGCACCAGGCTCAGCCGTACCAAATAAAATAAACACAAATGGCTTTTAAAACTCACCTTAAATAAACTTCAAACAATAAACAGCACACTGCACACGGACTTCGCCAGCTGAGTGGACACACTGCCCAAAACCTCTGGCCGTTTTAACAAATGTTAAGGCCATTTTTATACATTTCCATTGCAATAATATTGCTTAAGCAAAAATGAAGCGTCAGTCAGTCGGTCAGTCCTGCTTTCAGGTTCGTTAGGCTGTTAAAGGAGCAGCTCAAACTAGAATCGACAAAATTAGAGAACAAACTAAGTTGGCTCGACAAATACCTGACAGTGGTATCCCAGGTAGTCGCTAAGGTGGTTTTGGTCATTCCTATTGTATCCCAGGTAGTCGCTAAGGCGGTGTTGGTCATTCCTATTGTATCCCAGGTAGTCGCTAAGGCGGTGTTGGTCATTCCTATGGTATCCCAGGTGGTTGCTAAGGTGGTTTTGGTAATTCCTATTGTATCCCAGGTAGTCGCTAAGGCCGTGTTGGTCATTCCTATGGTATCCCAGGTAGTCACTAAGGCGGTGTTGGTCATTCCTATGGTATCCCAGGTGGTTGCTAAGGTGGTTTTGGTCATTCCTATGGTATCCCAGGTAGTCGCTTAGGTGGTGTTGGTCATTCCTATGGTATCCCAGGTGGTTTCTAAGGCAGTGTTGGTCATTCCTGTGGTATCCCAGGTGGTTGCTAAGGTGTTGCAGGGTCACTGCTACAGCATTCCAGATGGTTGCTAAGGTGTTGCTGGGTTATTGCTACAGCATCCCAGGTGGTCACTATGATGATGATTGGCCGTTACTAATGGATCCATGGTGGATGCTAAGGTTTTGCTTAACTATTCCTATGGTTTCCCAGGTGGTTGCTAAAGCATCACTAGGCCATTGCTAGGGTATTACAAACGATTGCCAAGTTGTTGCATTCCTGATGCTTGCTAAGGTGTTGCTAACCCATTGCTATGGTATCCCAGGTTAGTCATTAGCACACTGACAGGACGTGGTTGGTGTATGCCAGATAGTCAATAGCGTGTTGCTATGCCACTGCGAGTCTCCCAGGTGGTTGCCAAGGTGTTGCTAGGCAATTACTAGGGTATCCCAGGGGACTGTGAATGTGTGTGGGTGTGTATTTATGTGGCTTTGTCAAGCTGTCTGACATTTGCTTTTTCAGTTTCTGCACTGGACCTACATGGGTGACATGTATGTATTATTTGCTATCTATTAGCCTGATAGATCTACTGCTAAAATAAAAAAACTGAAGACACCAAAACACGTCTTGGCTGATCAACTACATTTGGGGCAAAGAGGAAAAAACTGTAAAATTTGATTTTTCAGTGAACTAATCCTTTAACCTCAGAAATATTAGCTGTTAAGAAGCTATGCATAGTGTATCCTCTTCTAGTACAAAGTGCAGCTACATTAAATCCTCAACTCAAAACTCTCACTATTCCACTTCAACACAAGAAATAAAAACAAAAAGTAAAAAACACCCTGTGAAGGTTAGTAGCTTATAAGACAGTTAGTGAAAACCGTAAGGAACACGCAGGAAGCTGCAGGATGTGGTCGAAAGGCAAAATGTCAAGTGGGGCCAAAAAAAAAACCAAAAAAAAAAAAAACCACTGAATTATTACTTCTACATCTTCTGAGCCAGATAGTCTGACTTCATCTTCTCATCGACTGAGTCTTAAGAGGGCATCCACAATACTGCTTATCCAAAAGCCCTGTCGGCACACGGATTAAAACATTCCCACAAATACATACAAACACAAATGGCACGCTACTCTAACAAGATTCTGTCTTAACAGCAGTCTGAAGGAGACAGTCTCATCATTTCCATCGTCTGCTTCAGATTTTGTACTAATGATGGAACGTTCAGATGAACCATCAGCTCTGAGGGGAATCCTCACTCAGGCAATCCTACAGAAAACACACATAAAAGTGGTCAAAAATTTGGCACCAAAAGAAAAAAAAAAAAAAAAATCCAGTATGAATCTGCAGTGTGTGTAGTTTTACAGTCTGACTGTAATAATTGTGGAGTGATTTTAATCCAGTATGAATCTGCAGTGTGTAGTTTTACAGTTTGACTGTAATAATTGTGGAGTGATTTTAATCCAGTATGAATCTGCAGCGTGTAGTTTTACAGTCTGACTGTAATAATTGTGGAGTGATTTTAATCCAGTATGAATCTGCAGTGTGTAGTTTTACAGTCTGACTGTAATAATTGTGGAGTGATTTTAATCCAGTATGAATCTGCAGTGTGTAGTTTTACAGTCTGACGGTAATAATTGTGGAGTGATTTTAATCCAGTATGAATCTGCAGTGTGTGGTTTTACAGTCTGACGGTAATAATTGTGGAGTGATTTTAATCCAGTATGAATCTACATTGTGTGTAGTTTTACAGTCTGACTGTAATAATTGTGGAGAGATTTTAATCCAGTATGAATCTGTAGTGTGTAGATTTACAGTCTGACTGTAATAATTGTGGAGTGATTTTAATCCAGTATGAATCTGCAGTGTGTAGTTTTACAGTCTGACTGTAATAATTGTGGAGTGATTTTAATCCAGTATGAATCTGCAGTGTGTAGTTTTACAGTCTGACTGTAATAATTGTGGAGTGAGTTTAATCCAGTAAGAATCTGCAGTGTGTAGTTTTACAGTCTGACTGTAATAATTGTGGAGTGATTTTAATCCAGTATGAATCTGCAGTGTGTGTAGTTTTACAGTCTGACTGTAATAATTGTGGAGTGATTTTAATCCAGTATGAATCTGCAGTGTGTAGTTTTACAGTCTAACTGTAATAATTGTGGAGTGATTTTAATCCAGTATGAATCTGCAGTGTGTAGTTTTACAGTCTGACTGTAATAATTGTGGAGTGATTTTAATCCAGTATGAATCTGCAGTGTGTAGTTTTACAGTCTGACTGTAATAATTGTGGAGTGATTTTAATCCAGTATGAATCTGCAGTGTGTAGTTTTACAGTCTGACTGTAATAATTGTGGAGTGATTTTAATCCAGTATGAATCTGCAGCGTGTAGTTTTACAGTCTGACTGTAATAATTGTGGAGTGATTTTAATCCAGTATGAATCTGCAGCGTGTAGTTTTACAGTCTGACTGTAATAATTGTGGAGTGATTTTAATCCAGTATGAATCTGCAGCGTGTAGTTTTACAGTCTGACTGTAATAATTGTGGAGTGATTTTAATCCAGTATGAATCTGCAGCGTGTAGTTTTACAGTCTGACTGTAATAATTGTGGAGTGATTTTAATCCAGTATGAATCTGCAGTGTGTAGTTTTACAGTCTGACTGTAATAATTGTGGAGTGATTTTAATCCAGTATGAATCTGCAGTGTGTAGTTTTACAGTCTGACTGTAATAATTGTGGAGTGATTTTAATCCAGTATGAATCTGCAGCGTGTAGTTTTACAGTCTGACTGTAATAATTGTGGAGTGATTTTAATCCAGTATGAATCTGCAGTGTGTGTAGTTTTACAGTCTGACTGTAATAATTGTGGAGTGATTTTAATCCAGTATGAATCTGCAGTGTGTGTAGTTTTACAGTCTGACTGTAATAATTGTGGAGTGATTTTAATCCAGTATGAATCTGCAGTATGTAGATTTACAGTCTGACTGTAATAATTGTGGAGAGATTTTAATCCAGTATGAATCTGCAGTGTGTAGATTTACAGTCTGACGGTAATAATTGTGGAGTGATTTTAATCCAGTATGAATCTGCAGCGTGTAGTTTTACAGTCTGACTGTAATAATTGTGGAGTGATTTTAATCCAGTATGAATCTGCAGTGTGTTTTTACAGTCTGACTGTAATAATTGTGGAGTGATTTTAATCCAGTATGAATCTGCAGTGTATGGTTTTACAGTCTGACTGTAATAATTGTGGAGTGATTTTAATCCAGTATGAATCTGCAGTGTGTGTAGTTTTACAGTCTGACTGTAATAATTGTGGAGTGATTTTAATCCAGTATGAATCTGCAGTGTGTGTAGTTTTACAGTCTGACTGTAATAATTGTGGAGTGATTTTAATCTAGTATGAATCTGCAGTGTGTGGTTTTACAGTCTGACGGTAATAATTGTGGAGTGATTTTAATCCAGTATGAATCTGCAGTGTGTGGTTTTACAGTCTGATGGTAATAATTGTGGAGTGATTTTAATCCAGTATGAATCTACATTGTGTGTAGTTTTACAGTCTGACTGTAATAATTGTGGAGTGATTTTAATCCAGTATGAATCTGCAGTGTGTGTAGTTTTACAGTCTGACTGTAATAATTGTGGAGTGATTTTAATCCAGTATGAATCTGCAGTGTGTGTAGTTTTACAGTCTGACTGTAATAATTGTGGAGTGATTTTAATCCAGTATGAATCTGCAGTGTGTAGTTTTACAGTCTGACGGTAATAATTGTGGAGTGATTTTAATCCAGTATGAATCTGCAGTGTGTGGTTTTACAGTCTGACGGTAATAATTGTGGAGTGATTTTAATCCAGTATGAATCTACATTGTGTGTAGTTTTACAGTCTGACTGTAATAATTGTGGAGTGATTTTAATCCAGTATGAATCTACATTGTGTGTAGTTTTACAGTCTGACTGTAATAATTGTGGAGTGATTTTAATCCAGTATGAATTTAGTTGTAAAGATTGACTGTAAATTCAATAAACAAGCTGTTTAATCCACATACTTACATGTCCAGTTTATTGTTGAAATTGTTCACAAACAACTTGTGCACATCTTGGTCCCTCTGCAAAAGGTACCATCCACACAGAGACACACTGATCACATGTATGAAGTCAATACAGTAGAAACATTGATTTGCCAGTTTATTAGAAACCCCTAACCTGTCATTTCATTCACTGGATACTTTATCAGAAACACAAACTGTACAGGTGCACTTTGTATGTTTGTAGCTCATGTGTTACTGCAGTGTACCAGCTCTCCTTTACACCATCCATCAGTGGAAAGAGACCACCATAGGACCACCACTCATCAGAATCCTCATTCTGAGCACTCCAGTGACACAGTCATGGCAGTATTATATGGCAGGTGTTTTTGATAAAATGGCCAGTGTCAGTACAACACAGAACACACTACTGGGTTCTGCTATTACATTCATGATCATACAACTTACCGCCTTCTCCAGAACGACGGGGTGGTTTGGCAGAAAGTCTGGCTTCTTCTTCGCCATTGGTGAGCTTGCCAACTTGATCAGGAAATCTCTGCTGTACGATATTCTTTCTGTTGGAAAACAAAAACATTATTTTAAAAGAACCAAAACATTTTAAGACTCATGCACATCATATCTGACAGCACCTGTAGCTTGGTTTTACAGTAAATTACTCTGATAGTGAGGATTTCTCAAAGACATCCAGCTGCCACACACCAAATAAACTGCCCGTTCGTTCAGCAAACACCAAAATAATCAACAAGTTTTTTTCTTCTCATCTTCCACAGCTTATTCCGCAGTTCTAAACATCAGCTTTGCCTTAAAAAGTGCAAGAACTGTGTCCTAGCCTGTGCAAGCCACAAGAGGGCAAAACCTCCCAGGTCAGCAAAGGCCCTCAACAGCACATGGCTGCAAAATAACGTGGATAAGAGCTCAGAAAGAAATCCGATACAGGAGAACAGAACAGAGAACCAGTCCTCGAGGGGACCAGCACCCCATTCAACTCAATGGTGAAGCCAAAAATCGAATTTACCCTCCCCTTTACCTTAAATGTAGTCCAACAAGCAAGAAAAAGATCAGCTCGCCTACTTCAGTTCAATAACAGACCCTGATAGCAGCTGCGAGAGCACGGACCCCAAACACCGAGCGAGGCCGCTCCACTCCACCTCCCGCGGACGAGCTCGGGACTCACCCCTGGCCCTCGTGCCTCTTGTGGCCGGCACCGTCGTCCTCCTCCTGCCATCACTCGCGTCACTCTCGCTCCTCGGCAGAGCTTGGGATTTGCGCTCCGTCTCCCACCCACTGCGGCTCTCTCCCCACGGGAGTTCATCACCCCTCAGTGTTCGGCTCTCGCAGCCACCATCAAGGCCTGGGAGGCCGGCGCAGACCAAAGTCTAGTTTAATTGACTGAATGGGTGAACACTGCCACCTACCGGTCTTGGCGGGTGCTGGATTCTGCGGGTGCAGGCTGAGAATTTCATAAATTTGCTCCACACTGAATGCGTTTTCCTGACCGCAATAAAAGAAGAATGACGGGCTGAGAGGCGCTGACATACAGAGCAACAGTCCACTTCAGCAGTACCGACAGCATTTTAATGCCCTATGACATTGTTTACATACCATATAATACAGTAAAATGCACACAAGATGTTCAAATACAACACAGCGTTGTATAATATACAATACGCTATTATGACGTCAGTACTTCAAAGGTTTTTAGTGAAGGAAACTGTTCCCTACAGAAACAAGAACACCCAAAGAACCACTTCCATGCTTAATAGGTTCTATGCATCATTAAATGGTCCTCAAGACAGAGAATGTTCTGTATATGGTTCTAGATAGCACCCAAAAAGGTCCTTCTACTGTTACAAGCTTGATATCATGGCAATAGAAGAAGCCTTTTTGGTGCAATATAGAACCATATTCAAAAAGATTCTATATAGAACCACATAAGACACCATACAACGCCTCCATCAAGCTGAAGACCCATGTTACGATGCAATGTACACTTTAAGGATGTAACTATTTTCTTTACTAAAGAGCCCTTGAAGAACCATCTTTAAGAGAGCACAACATATAAACTATGACCTACTGGTTTCTCAGCGGTCTTCTCCAGAGGGTCAGCCATGTCATCTCTGTGTGGCTCTGCAGTTCAGAGCATTCAACACACAAAAGCTTAAAGTCGATACAGTTAAAGAAATAAAATGGGCAAAAATGCAAGTAGTCAATTATATTAATTACATCAAGTGATGAATTTTTTTGTGAAATGCAATAATTAATCTAAACACTGTGTCAGACATCATTTGGAATTTCTGAGTGGGATGGTACAAATATATCAAACACATACACACAACATTTAGTTCAGGCCGCGCGAGCTGATTGGTTGAGCTGCGTTCTAATGGTTCTGTTATTTCACCAGAACGTCACGTGTTTATTCACAAACACTATCACTCCGCTGAGGCGCTGTTGCTAAACAACGACTCTGACAGCTGTAGGAGACGCTCGAGCCGTTTCAACGTTTTTACTTCTGACTTTGCCACAAACAGAAAACGGACACTGTTAAGACCACATCTGACCGACAGCCGATTTGGTCCGACTCTGAAGACGAGACGACGCTAAATTCCCAAACTGTCGGCACCACTGAGCAGCTTTTCAGTCGGCAGCTGTGACAGAAGAACAGCTGAACAACCTGGAATCAGCCAGAAATGAACCCAACACCATTCGCCAAACTAAACGGGCTGTAAGAAGCTTCACAGACCGGCTGGAACAAAACAACATTAATACTGATCTGGAGAAACTGACCAAACTGAGCTGAACCTGATATTGGCTCAGTTTTACGGCTCAGTCTGATTTGGTCCGACTCTGAAGATCAGACACGTCTGGCGAATGGTGTTGGGTTCATTTCTGGCTGATTCCAGGTTGTTCAGCTGTTCTTCTGTCACAGCTGCCGACTGAAAAGCTGCTCAGTGGAGACGACAGTTTGGGAATTTAGTGTGAGGAGCTGGAGAACGAACTGCCGGCTGAGCAGCGAGTGGGCGGAGCTCGTTACTCTGACGTAGCAACAAGCTGCTCGTTAAGGAGCTATAATTAGTAGGAAGGAACTGAACATCACGGCCAGTTTATTCATTTTTTACTGTATTTAACTAGTTTAAAAGCAATGGAACACGTGATTTAAGATTTAACACGTGAGCTCGTGATTTAAGATTTATCTAATGTAAAGGCAGCAGGCATTTTCAAATTGTGTCAAAAACCGAAAAACAACTGCGATATATATAACGAAAATAAGTTTTTTTTGTTGCGGCATGTATTGCGCATGTCACTGTTGAAAAGTAATGTCGTGTGCATTTCACGTTTTGCAATTGTATTGACTGCATTTGTTTGGCATGGATTCCCCTCCTCAGCCACCCTAAATATCCACGTAGTTACGAAATCTAAACCCAGAGGCTCGGCCCACTCCAGTGCATAACCAACCTTGGCTTATGTTCAAACGGCGTAGAGGCCTCGCTGGCTCCAGATTTCGGATCCTCTTCCTGGACCCCTCCATCCTTCTGATAAAATATCAAACTGAGGTGATGATGCGAGAACCAGCCTAAATTCACAATCACATTCACAAATGCTCGGTACTAACTCTTTATATTAACTTACATTAAATGTCAAGAACAGTTTTCCCAGTTGTTTTTGTTTGGAGAGTGGCATTTTATATATGTATACACACAAACACACTTTTATAATATACACTATACTGCCAAAAGTTTTCACTCCCCCATCCAAATCATTGAAATCAGGTGTTCCAATCACTTCCATGGCCACAGGTGTATAAAGCCGAGCCCCTCGGCCTGCAGACTGCTTCTACAGACATTAGTGAAAGAATGGGTCGCTCTCAGGAGCTCAGTGAATTCCAGCGTGGTGCCGTGATCGGACACCACCTGTGCAGCAAGTCCAGTCGTGAAATTTCCTCACTACTAAATATTCCACAGTCCACTGTCAGTGGGATTATAACAAAGTGGAAGCGATTGGGAACGACAGCAGCTCAGCCACGAAGTGGTCGGCCACGTAAAATGACAGAGCGGTCAGCGGATGCTGAGGGGCATAGTGCGCAGAGGTCACCGACTTTCTGCAGAGTCCATCACTACAGACCTCCAAACTTCATGTGGCCTTCAGATCAGCTCAAGAACAGCGTAGAGAGCTTCATGGAATGGGTTTCCATGGCTGAGCAGCTGCATCCAAGCCTTACATCACCAAGCGCAATGCAAAGCGTGGAATGCAGTGGAGTAAAGCGCCGCCACTGGACTCTAGAGCAGTGGAGACGAGTTCTCTGGAGTGACCAATCACGCTTCTCCATCTGGAAATCCGATGGACGAGTCTGGGTTTGGCGGTTGCCAGGAGACGGTACTTGTCTGACTGCATTGTGCCGAGTGTAAAGTTTGGTGGAGGGGGGATCATGGTGTGGGGGTGTGTTTCAGGAGTTGGGCTCGGCCCCTTAGTTCCAGTGAAAGGAACTCTTAAAGCTTCAGCACCAAGAGATTTTGGACAATTTCTCATAGAACACATTTGGGATGAATTAGAGCGGAGACTGTGAGCCAGGCCTTCTCGTCCAACATCAGTGTCTGACCTCACAAATGTGCTTCTGGAAGAACGGTCAGAAATTCCCATAAACACTCCTAACCCTTGTGGAAAGCCTTCCCAGAAGAGCTGAAGCTGTTATAGCTGCAAAGGGTGAGCCGACATCATATTAAACCCTATGGATTAAGAACGGGACGTCACTCAAGTTCATATGCGTGTGAAGCCAGACGACCGAATACTTTTGGCAATATTGTGCATTTCTAGACAGATAAACAAATAAAGCAGTTTGAATGTCATTTTGCTTCAAATGGGTTCCAGCCTATTCAACAGCCACAATTTATATTTTTGATTTCTCATTTGGTAATAACCTTACAAGATTCATATCAAATCAAAACACGGCTGAAAAGCTGGAAGATGAGTTTTCAAATAAAATTCACTTTTTGTTCAGACACTACTACACTTTTTAAACAAAAAACGATATAAAATGCCATTATAATTGGAATAAAAGTATTAAAATGTCTTGTCAGCTATGTACTACATTAGATCTACACAGCTACTCTTAAAACAGGGTTCTGTAGTAAAGAGAACAGGTCTATTTAGATCCATGAGCTCTTTATAGAACCATTTCATGCTTATTCATTGCACGGCGAAACAGTCCCTCAGATCGATGGAGAACGTGCTGTACGCGGCCCTTCGTAGAACCTTTCTGAAGATGGTTCTTCTACTGTTACGATGTCAAGCTTGTAAGAACAGAGGAAGCCACTTTGGTTCTATCTACACAGCTAGAACAATGTACAGCACATCCATCCATCAATCTGAAGAGCAATTTTACGATGCAGAGAAACGTTTAAGCATGAAATGGTCCTATAAAGAACTTATGGTTCTAGATAAAACGATTCCCTGTACTGAAGAAACCATACTTTATAAGAGTATATATTAAATTCAGTTTGTTTTAAACCAAACAGCTTCCCTCCCCGTCCTAAAATCAGGCGCTGGACACGAATGAGCCAGGTTTGGGTGAATTTGGCCAAGTTAATTCAACCAGAGGACCAGATATGATCATAAATCCTTTTAAACATAAAAACATCACCTCGCAAACGAACCCAGAAAAGCTTCAGCTTCGAGCTTTACCTCAAGCTTCAATTCTGTGAATAAGACAACGCCTAAAACTACACTTTCCGTTCCACCTTAAACGCTCCATTAGTTCCAGTCAGACGCCCGCAGTCGCCCGAGCGTAACTGCTGCACCATTTAAGGTGGAACGGACAATTCGAAACTTCAGCTTCGTAGCTAGGCTGATGGAATCTAGCCCAGTAAATGTTCAGTGACAAGAACCCAGTCGTGTTCTCGTGGTTTTTGTCAGATGTTCTGTTTTTTACCCAAACGGTCCAGCGAATCAGTGAAGCGGGCTCAGCAACCCTGACAGACTAACGTTAGCCGCACGGCTAGCGCCCCTCCGGCTTTTCGTTGGCCAGAATTCAGAGCTGAGAGCCCGGCCTGTTCTCAGGGCAGCTCTCTGAAACACACTGCTGCTCAGAAAACGCCTTAAACTGCTAAACGGGCCGAATCATTTCAGTGAAGTCGCTGTTTTCGGCTGGTTTTTCGCCCCCTGAGAAACGCTTACGCTGCCGCCGCCGCCGCCGCCTCACAGAGAAAAGAGCAGCTCCCCCCGCGCGCCGCTCCGCTCGCGCACATCCAGCCGTCCGCGTGCAGTGCCAGCATTTTTATCGCGTGCTCGCTTGACCATCACACAGAGCCCTTAAGGTGACCACGGTGACTGGTTTTGTTAATGCGTGGCCGCGAATTAATATATTGCGGCCACAAATGATCCCTCTGCATGCAGAAGTTATATTGGGGCCACAGATTATTATACTGAGGGCATGAATTAATATATCGAGGCCACAACTTAATATACTGAGGCGAGGGATTAAAATATCGAGGCCTCAAATTAATATACTAAGGGTTCAAAGTACTGTATTAATATAACAAATTAATATATTGAGGCCACAAATTACTATATTGAATGCACACATTACTGTATTGAGATAACAAATTTATATATTGAGGCCACAAATTAATATATCAAGGCCTCAAATTAATATATGGAGGGTAAATATTACTATACGAAATACACAAATTAACAGTGAGGCGACAAATAAAAATACTGAGGCCGTTTTATTATTATGAGGCTCCAATTTACTATAGTGAGGCCACAAATTAATATATCAAGACCACAATTTACTATACAGAGGCCACAAATGAACATTTTAAGGGCACATATTAATATACTGAATACACAAATGAGTATAAGTATTTAACTTGTGTGAAATTTCTCATTGCCTTAATTTACATTATATATTTTAATGTATACAAAATATTTCAACAACACTTTATTGCACTGCAGTAACACTGACATGGTGGTGGTGTGTTAGTGTGTGTTGTGCTGGTCTGAGTGGATCAGACACAGCAGTGCTGCTGGAGTTTTTAATCACCTCGGTGTCGCTGCTGGACTGAGAATCGTCCACCAACCAAAAATATCCAGCCGACAGCGTCCTGTGGCCAGCATCCTGTGGGCGGCGTCCTGTGGGCAGCGTCCTGTGACCACTGATGAAGGACTAGAGGATGACCAACACAAACTGTGCAGCAGCAGATGAGCTGTCGTCTCTGACTTTACATCTACAAGGTGGACCGACAAGGTAGGAGTGTCTAATAGAGTGGACAGTGAGTGGACACAGTGTTTAAAAACTCCAGCAGCGCTGCTGTGTCTGATCCACTCGTACCAGCACAACACACTAACACACCACCACCACGTCAGTGTTACTGCAGTGCTGAGAATGATCCACCACCCAAACAGTACCTGCTCTGTGAGGGTCCATGGGGGTCCTGACCAGTGAAGAACAGGGTAACAGATGGACTACAGTCGGTCAGTGGAGCTGATTAAAGTGGACAGTGAGCGCGAAAACAATGCACATTATTTAAACTGATGTTTCAGGAAATTTCAGCCCGTATGCAATCAGACGCGTTTGGTGTCTTAACTTCGCTCCTGTAGCTTTAGCTCTGGAGCTAAAACGGACGCTAACGTACATCAATTAGCATGGTGCTAACCGCACATGTAAACCATCAGACCTGCCTCTAACTGCGCGGAGAGGTTCAGCATCTCCATAATCAGGTCTATTAGAGTTTACGGAGTCACTCCACGCGGCTTCAGATGATCCATCGATTGGACGTGATGCTTCGGGAATGCGGTTAGCACCATGCTACTTGCTGTAGGATAAGCAGTACTTTGTGCTTTGTGTCTTTATTTGATTCCACCTGGGGCGGAGATCCGGGGAACGGGGTGGATCTGATTTTCCTCTGAAGCGCTGCTGTAAGAGTTTGGGGAAGTGTTGGTAATCGAGGCCTGTGGGCTGTTGGTTTAACGTTCGTAGGCCTCAGATGGCTACGCTCACCCATTCCTGCCACCACAGTCTGCTTTTCTAAACCATCAGTCGTCAGTTAAAACGTGGGATTTAAGTTGTTTTAACGGTTTTGTGTGTTGAAACAGACACTATTCCGTCCACGAGTTCGGCGTACGGTGTTTAAACACACCGAGCCGATTTAACCATCATTAAAGTCGCCATCAGGTGAGCAAAGACTCGCCGTTTCATCGTACTGTCAAGATTTGGTGACCACGTTTTGGATCTCAAAAAAGAAGACATGGGGGCAAAAGCATGACTGCGTAGCCAAATCCAAGACATTTTCGGCAATTTAGGAATCCCACTTAAAAAAAACGTCCTGGACAGCCTGGTTAAGACCTGTGGGATACTGACTTCAGCTACAGTGATAGCACAGACGTATCTCCAGGCACTAGATCCTTCCATCCAGTTGGTGATGTCTTTAACATCACCAGACATACAACTTTGGTTCCAAAGCAACACTAAATCAAGACAAGTGGAGGACAGAATTAGTTTGTTTTTTTTAATCAGACATTGATGCAATCAATCATCTCCTTTAACAACAGCCACCAACAGAAGTCGTAATAATAATAATAATAATAATAATAATAATAATAAAATTAAATCATTACACACACACACACACACACACACACACACACACAACTATACTGACATCAAATTTTTACAATACCTTAAATTTTACTCCAGTAATTGTAAAGTGGAAATATAAGTTTTTTTTATGGTAAATGTTCAAAAAAAAAACAAAACATTGTCACAGAAAAGAAACCCTAAAGTGACCAAAACAGATCAATCCCTTCACATTTGAAAGGCAGCAAAAAATAAAGAAGTGTGCATTCAATCCAAATATAAACAAACCAAAGCGTCAAAATGAAAGAGGCTAAAAAAATTTAATTTAAAAAAAAAGCGCGTTCTGTAAAGAAGGCCAACTCTACACAAACACGATCTTAATTTTCCTCGTGCCAATAGGTCTTCCATTTAACTCTTGAATAGCAGTGACTGCTTCACTGTGGGTTTCGAACACGACAGTAGCAGAACCACTAGGTACTCCCTTCCTGTTGTACTGCAATGAGACTGAACCTGGAATTACTCTGTAACCATAACAGAAGTCATAAATCTCATCGATTCTTATTTTGGTGGGCAGATTGAGCAACTTTAGACATGTAGGTCCATCAAAACGTTGGTCAGACTGTCCATATTCATGGGAGCCAGAACCGTTACCATGCGGAGCCTGCCCATAAGCATCAGGTTGCTCAGAATTGCCAAGTGGGCCAGGGTTGCCCTGTCCATAGTGGGGCCTGTCAGGCACATCATCACGTTCATCTAGATACATCCGGTCATTAGAGAACTGAGACGGGCCATTGTATCGTCCTGGGCTCCTCTGAACGTTCCTCTCTGGTAGGCTTCCACCTGCCTTGGGATTGACACCAAACACCTGCATTTGAGCCAAGGTGATGCATGTCAGAATGACCTCTGATCCCAGAAACCTTTGCCCATTCAGAGATTGCGCCATCATAGCCTCCTTTTCTGTCTGGAAGATTGCTAAAGCCTCACCAAGCCCGGCTCCTCTCTCATCATGAAGCAGGATAACCCTATCCTCCGCCAGCTGGAATCCATGGAAGAAGTCCATAATCTCAACTTTACGGACGTCAAAGGGCATATTGCGAACGTACAGACACCTTCTCTCCGAGTCGTGGGAGCTTTTTTGAGATCGTTCAGATGATCTGCTGGACCGTCCTTCTCTACTGTGTCTGGAATCAGCAAAAGACTCTAAAATGGCAACCATCTTCTCTTTGGAGATAGGAGACACGTAGACAACCCTGTGGAGAAATGTTTCCTTATGGTGAGCCAAGCCAGAACAATAGTCCTTCAGGTTTTTGAACACCACAACAGCAGACTTACTGTTCTCCTGGTTCTGCTCAGCAAAAATAATGATCTGGTCATCCTTCAAGAACACAGGATGGAGTAATGTTTTTATATCTCGCTTTCCAACTGAATGCGAGAGGTTCTCGTACAGCACGCAGTACTCCTCACTGGAAGGGGAACGTGACCTTGACTTCGACCTCGACTGATAATGAATGGGAGAGCGTGATCGAGTGGGACTTGGTGTGAATTTTCTCTGATATGAACCTTCTGGTCTGCCAAAACATCCAGCCTCCACCCACTCATCCTCAGAGCAAGTCTTTATTCTGACATAACGTGACCCAATGTACTGCCGATCCCGCTTTAGACCTTCTCTGGCATCGTCTCTGGTGGTGAATTTGACCAAACAACTCCCATAAAACAACCCACGACGGCTTCTCAAGAAAATCATGTCCTCGACTTGTAAGCCTGCTAAAAAATTACGGATGTCCTCCTTTGTGGTCGAGAACGGCATTCCAGACAAGTGCAAATAAAGGTCAACCTCATCTGATGCACATTTACCCATCTGATTCTGAGAGCCAATCAGAGAAGCTGAAGATGCTCTGCTGTTACCTAAATCTTGATGTTCTCCTCGTCGCATATCTACTCTCATTTCCTCTTTTAATAACGGCGGTCTTCCTTCTGATGCTGGGGGTGGTATTTTTGCTCCCTCCTTGTAAAACCTTCTGTTACTGTTCGCTTCAGACGTCCTCGTGCTTTCCTCGAGAACCTTCTGCATCTCTGCCTTGCTACTCAGAAGCAAGTGGACCTGGGAGCCCTTAATGCATCCCCCGGAGCGACTCATCGCCCGCCTCGCATCTTCATCGGATGCGAATATTATGAAAGCTTCCTCAAGCTCACCACCAATGATATGAACCCCACCATCAGGTATTCTAAGGCCAGTGAAGAACCTGCGAATGTCCTCAGAACCAGCTGTGATTCTGAGTCCCTGTAAGCGGATGACCACCGCCATGATGAAGCACACACAACAGCACCTGCAGACAAAAGGGGCACACATAAGTGTTATCCGTGTCGTAGCCAAGACCAACCAAGTCGTAGTATTCTACGCTTTCCAATTCCAAAACAAGTGGTTAATAAAGGACCTCAACGGGAGACATTATCATGTACCAGGAGTAGAAAAATACAGTAACAGCACGTCGCTTGACGTTTGACTATGCTTGCAATACCATGGAAGAACACAAAACACAGTTTTAAACCAACATGCATACTGAGCAGTCCAACCTCTGTGACCAGTAACATAAGCGGTCAGTTCCCAATCAGCATGTTGCTGGACTGTAATACAGCACACTAGCCCTAATAACACACGTCATCACACATTAGTGTTGTTCTGCAGCGACCTACAGAACTCCAGCTTGAAATGCGAGCAGTACAGACCATTTGTTCAGGACTGGACCATGATTTCCCATGAAGAGCAATTTAGGACCCATTAATCATATGAAGAATGTATTCACAAACTGTTACACCAATGTAGAACACACTGAGAACAACTTTCCCCCAAAGAACATCGAGGAACTATTACACCCATGAAGAACATACTGAGAATGACTTGCCCCTGAAGAACACCTGAAGGAACCATTACACCAACAAAGAACATACGGAGAACGACTTTTCCCCTGAAGAACATCTGGAGAGCTATTACACCAATGAAGAACGTACTGACATTGGCTTTTCCTCTGAAGAACATCTGGATGAACTATTACAGCAACGAAGAACATACTGAGAACAACTTTTCCCCTGAGGAACATCTGGAGGTACTAGAACATGAACATGTTCACAAAATACTACACTTGCCAAGAGCACACTGAAGAACATTTTCTCCCATGATCAACACCAAGTATTACTTCTCCCATGAAGAGGAAACCATGACACTGATGAATAAATACTGTGATCATATTAAAGAGCCGTTTCTCCCACAAACAATATATTGGGAACCATTTATGACACCCATGTGGAACACATCCATGCGCTTTATGTATGACGTACATAATACAAATCCACTATTACAACCGTAAAGAACTATTAAACCCATGAAGAACACGTTCAGAGACTATTACACCCATGGTTGAACACGAGGAACCGTTTCCCCCATGAAGAACATGCACACAAACCATTTTACTTGAAATCCACCATGCCAGATATTCAAATGCATTTCCTTTCCACCACAAATGTATAAACCAGTCGTGTTCAGACGCTCAATACAACTCGTTCCTCCAAGGCCAAGCACCGAAAACTTGAACCAGTGGCTTTTGTCAGTCACAAATACTACAGCATAAAAACAACCATCCACAACTACAAGACGCCCAGTTCCACCTCATGCCAGGAAAGCAAAGGCACTTCAAGGCAAATTCCACCATTTCGGAGTTTGAGGTTTAAACAGTCACCCAGAGTGAAATATTTGATTGAATATGACTCCATTTACTTTAAGTGGGAGTGATAGGAACCACAGAAACAGCCTAAAACAGCGTCCAAGACATCAGGCAGTGAATTCATAACCATCTCTTTCCCTGAGGGAAATTTCTGAGGTGGACGTCTGGTTCCCATCACCACCACTGTGAACGGAGCGTCTCGCCCCAAACCGCTCCGAATGACACAGTTGACACCATTTAAGGTGGACCGAGAAGATCGAATAAGTTTCGCTTCGGCGTGATTTAAAACACCACGATATAAACAAACTCGGCAACTGCACCTTCTGCATGATCGGTTAGCTAGGCTGGCTAGCAGGCCTGCTAGCTGACCTCACTAACGTTCACCACCAAAACAACTTAGCGACACAAAACTTTCCTTCGAAGACGGTATTCCTGGTCAGGGAATCACCTTCGAATTCCCTCGTCCCCCTCAGACACCGATTTTGTTTTTTTTTTTAACACAAAATACTTCACGTAACTTACATTAGCCAGCTAGCTTAGCTTAGCTTAGCTACGGTGAAGCTCAAGCTAACCAGCCAGTCATGGAAAAACACAGAAATCACAGAAGTGACAACAGAAGAGGTCGAGATAAGGATCCCATGCTCTTTATAGCCGCTCCAGGGATTTATATCGACTTAGTTAAGAGAGAAAAATAATGATTATAGTTAACTAGCGCGGTTAACGTTAGCTCGGCCCGGAGACCACAAGACAAGGCCGAAATTCAGAAAAGCGCAAAATATTATAGACTTACAGGAGCTTTAGCTCGATTATAAATGATGAGACAGAGTTAGTTGTCACACCGACTTGAAAAGAGCCTTTTATGTGATTAAAAACGTTTAATATCTGCTGTCCTTATGACTGAATAATGTCACGGACGGACGACTCGGCATTAGCAGCTACACAGCGCGGTCTTCCTCCTCTGTGGGCTCAGTCTACACAGACCAGGACAGCGCCGTCTACCCTGCTAAACAGGAATTCCACCAAGTTTTCCACATCTTCTGCCTAATCCAGTGACTTTAGATGTAATCAGAGAGAAGATTTACAGTGGTGGTGATGGGAACCAGGCGTCGCCATGACTACAACACAGATACAGACACTTTATTTACCATCCAGAACCACCAGAGAACCTACACGAGTCTTCTGAGCTTATATGGAATGTTGATGTTGGAAAACAGTGGAAAATCTGGAATAATGAGTTTTCTTTGAGGACTATTTTGCCGCACAGCACCCTGCATGTCTCCTTCCACCATGAATGGAGTTGAAGTTCTCTAAACTCTCATAAAACAGCGTCTCAGTCATCAGGCAGTGAATTCAGAACCATCTCATGTAGGAACTTTCTGTAGGAGCTTTTAGAGGGGGACGTCTGGTTCCTGTCACCAGGAATGGACAGCCACACTGCTAGGATGCTGAGCGTCTTACTGCAGCCAGTTTTCGACTTTGTTTGGCGGCTGAGTTAAGAGTTAAACCAGTGTGGGCCTGGTTGTATTTATTGGCCTACACTGTTAAAAACTGTTCTTCCAAGGGTTTTTAAAAGTAAACGGTTCTATATAGAACTATGAACACTCAAAGAACCCTTTGCGTGATTAAAGTGTTTTTCTACTGTTACATAAAACCATACGCAACAGATTCTCCATCAGTCTGAGGAACGCTTTCACGATGCAGAGTGCTTTAATCACGCAAAGGGTTCATTGAGTGTTTGTGGTTCGATATAGAACCATTATCTTTACTAAAGAATCCTTGAAGAACGCACTTGGTCATGTTCTTCATAACGCTCATACTCCATAAGCTCCATTCAGAAGCTGGGCGTCGTGTGAGGCTGTAGCTCTTCTCTCCAGTCTAATAGACGGTGACGTCATTTTAAACCCTTATAATAAAAGAAGCTGAACTCAGTTTGTTTTTCTACTGAAAGTCGACCCGTTTTCCCCAAATCTGGGCTCTAAACTATAAACAGACGGCGTCTCTTCAGTGATCTGCTCTGGAAACATCACGTTTAGAGAACAACACAAAGAGCGGCGCAGATTTTTGGCTTTCAGCGGTAAATTGTAAGCGTATAGTGACGTGTGGAGATCATAAAACACACGTTCTGCTCATTTGAGGGGCTTTCACAATAAATAAATAAATAAATAAAATAAGTACATTTATTTGATGCAGTTACTGAATAATCCGCCTTACGATTTGGTCAAATTTAGATGGACAAACCAAAACATCCCCTGGAGAAAGAATACGAGGTTAAGAGTGACGCAGGTAACGTGATGAATCTGTATTTTCACACGTATAAAATATATCATATTTCAAGCTGGGTACTTACTATTTATGCTTACTTTTAAGTTAAATTCTGATGGATTTGTGTTTCTGAGTATTTACAAAGGCCAGTTCTACTTCGGTATATTAGTGAGTAAATTGTCCTCGGTTTAATTTTTATTTAGTTCTTGATCATTTTTGGATTTTATTTTGTTCTGTTTTTTTTTTTCAGCTTTTATTTTGGTCCAAAAAGAGAACAATAGATTTCAGAGTCATAATAAGAGTAAATGATAGACAAATCCACCTCCAGCAGGTGGCGCATGTGCTTTATAGCTCAAGGACATACAAGTGTTGGACTTCTTGCATGACAGGCAGCTCTAAACCGCTCTAACCATGGGTATGAAATATGTATGTTGTCGCTACTGTAGGAAATAAAGAGAAAATTCACGATTTTCCTCATTTATTTTTTGGTAAAGTATCCTTTTGGCCAGTAGTCACCCCACCACACCTCCCATCAAAGATTTATTAGTTCATTTGCTGGTGAAATTTTCAAATAAATTCTAGTGGACCTTCCTGTTAGTGATAATTAATGTAATTAGATACACTCGAGACCATTTCTCATAAAATGTTCACAGAAAGTGAAGAGCCGCTGGAGAAACGGAGAAAAAGTCTTAATGTTACGTTAGTGGTCAGTGCTGGTCTACAGCGTCACTGAGCGTCGTACTCCTGAATGATGTCTGTTACAGTGTTTAAGGCCTGCTGAAGGTCCTCCGTCTCGGCCCCGTAGCGCTGGTACCAGTGTAGGTAGGCCCGAGCTCGCAGCATTTCTCCGGCACGCTGAGCCACACGGCCCAAAAAGCCCGAAACACTGCTGTGATTGGAGCTCACGGTGAGCAGACGGGACGGGGCGGAGACGCCGAGCTCGTTCAGTGGATCTGTGAAGCGAAACGACAGAAATAACATGAAAAAATGCAAAACATACAACAAGTCCGATTCAACTGAGTCAGATTCTGAGTTCTGAATATTAGAAACTTTCATAATCACAATAGAATTTTATGGCCAAAATAAATAAATAAAACAGGATTACTTTCCCAGTCATGCTTGAAAATGGATCCTTATGGCTTCTAAAAATCCAAATCACCAGACTGTTGATCGGGAACGTATATACAGAGTTTATTTAACTCCTTTGGAATGGTACCGCATATGACTGGCTACTTCTCCCATCGAACACCTGTCCTGAGGGGCTGCGACGGACCCTTTACACCTTTAATCTCGTCCAGCACGTTCAACAGCGTGGAGGCAGCACGCTGTCGATAATTCAGCCGTCACAGCAAAACCACCAGAGAACCTACACGAGTCTTCTGAGCTTATATGGAATGTTGATGATGAAAAATAGTGGAAAATCTGGAATAATGAGTTTTCTTTGGGGACTGAGAATAGTCCACCAACCAAAAACATCCAGTCAGCAGCGTCCTGTGGGCAGCGTCCTGTGGGCAGCGTCCTGTGGGCAGCAGACTGTGGGCAGCGTCCTGTGGGCAGCGTCCTGTGGGCAGCGTCCTGTGGGCAGCAGCCTGTGGGCAACGTCCTGTGGGCAGCAGCCTGTGGGCAGCAGCCTGTGGGCAGCAGCCTGTGGGCAGCATCCTGTGGGCAGCATCCTGTGACCACTGATGAAGGACTAGAGGACGACCAACACAAACTGTGCAGCAGCAGATGAGCTGTCATCTCTGACTTTACATCGACAAGGTGGACCGACAAGGTAGGAGTGTCTAATAGAGTGGACAGTGAGTGGACGCAGTGTTTATAAACTCCAGCTGCACTGCTACGTCTGATCCACTCGCACCAGCACAACACACACTAACTCCACCTTCTGCGCTCTACTGCTCAGCTTCTTATTTCCAAAAGAGTTTGTAAACTTGACTCACCAGTCCAGTGGTCAACTGGAAAAGGATTCCACTGGACACACCTGTGTCCGTGTCTCAGTCTCTGCAGGACATTCGAAGTGATGAAGGAGCCATCCTGGTCGCCACGGGCAACCGCCAGCACGGCGCGGCTGGAGTACTGCGCTCAGCGATGAGGAACAACACTTTTCACATTTTCACACTTTCACATTTTTTTTTACCAAAGCACCCTTGAAGAACCAGTGTAGTAAAGAAAACGGCTCTATATAGAACCATGAAAACTCAAAGAACTCTTTGCATGATTAAAGGGTTCTTTGCATCATGAAAGTTCTTCAGATTGATGGAGAACGTGCTCGATGTCAAGCTGGAAAATATAGCAGAACCCTTTTTGGTGCTATATAGAATCATGTACAGCACATTCTCCATCAATCTGAAGAACCATTTCACCATGCATAGAACCTTTTAATCATGCAAAGGGTTCTTATAGTGTTCAGAGTTCTGTACAGAACCATGTTCTTTACTACACTCTTAAAGATGGTTCTTCAATGGTTCTTTAATAAAGAAAGTGGTTCTATATAGGCCCATGAACACTCAAAGAACCCTCTGCATTATTAAAGGGTTCTTTGCATCACGAGAGAGTTCTTCAGATTCATGGAGAACGTGCTGTAGATGGTTCTATATCGAACCTTTTTGAAAATCCTTTTCATGATGCAAAGAACTCTATCATTCAAAGGGTTCTTTGAGTTTTCATGGTTTTATATAGAATGATTCGGGTTCTTCAAGGGTTCTAAATTTTAGAAAAATTTCTAAATAGAACCATGAACACTCAAGGAACCCTTTGCATAATTAAAGGATTCTTTGCATCAAAGGTTCTATACAGATACACATACAGATGTGGTTCTATACAGAACCTTTTTGAATAGAGTTCTATATAGTGCTCTATTTTTGGTGCTATATATATATATAAAAAACACCCTCATGCAAAGGGTTCTTTAAGTGTTCCTTGTTCTGTATAGAACACTTTTCTTCACTAAAGGACCCTTGAAGAACCCTGGCTGTTTAAGCCTCGTGAGCAGAACCTCCTGAAGCCTTTTCTAACCCCACACTGGATAGTGACATCATCCCGGCTGCACATGGAAGTTCGGGAATGATTCCGAGTTAAGGATACAGGTGTTCCGGCAGGTGAAAGCTGGGGAAGAGCCTGCAGCGTTCCACTGACCAAACTGTCCCAGCGCGACCTCCCACTGCAGAGACACGAGGAGACATTAGCTACGCTCTTCACAAAGATGGTTCTTCAAGATTCGTTACTTAAGAAAATGGTTCCATATAGGACCATTATTAAATGATTCTTTGCATCACGAAAGGGTTCTTCAGATTGATTGAAAATGTACATGAATGTGCTATAGATGGTTCTAATAGAGCGTTATATAGAACTGAAGAAAGGTTTAATCTTGCAAAGGGCTCTCTGAGTGTTCCTGGTTCTATACAGAACCCTACTGCTACAAGATTGAAATCATAACAATAGAATAACCCTTCTGGCTGCTATATAGAACCCAAGAACGCTTTATGATTAAAAGGTTCTTTGTATTATGGTTCTTCAAAAGGGTTCTTCTGTTACGATGTCAAGCTTGTAACAATTGGGTTCTCTGAGTGTTCATGGTTCCATATAGAACCCTACTGTTACAAGTTTGACATCGTAACAATAGAAGAACCCTTTTGGGTGCTATACAGAACCATCTACAGCAGATTCTACATCAATCTGGAGAACACGTTCATGACGCAAAGAAGCATTTAATCATGCAAAGGGTTCTTTGAGTGTTCATGGTTCTATGTGGATCTATTTTCTTAACTAAAGAACCCTTAGGAGGACCTTTTTTTATCGTTCATCATCCTACCATCCACCCTTACCCAGAGGAGGCCTGAGCGGTGTAGAGAAGCTTGGCTGAAGGAACCGGGCACATTGACCGGATCAGCTCCCACGGCTCCGTTCCCAAACTCCACCTACTAGAAGAAGATCACAGGTACAGCATCACTATAAACAACTATAAACATGCAGATTTACACACACACACACACACACACACACACACACACACACACACAATATTGCCAAAAGTATTTGGTCGTCTGGCTTCACTCATATATGAACTTGAGTGACGTCCCATTCTTAATCCATAGGGTTTAATATGATGTTGGCTCACCCTTTGCAGCTATAACAGCTTCACCTCTTCTGGGAAGGCTTTCCACAAGGGTTAGGAGTGTTTATGGGAATTTTTCCATGGAATCAATCATTCTCATCACTGCAGTAACACTGACGTGGTGGTAGTGTGATAGTGTGTGTTGCGCTAGTCTGAGTGGATCAGACATGTGGTCACAGAGCTCATTCAGCACAGTAACGTCATCTGTGTAGTGAGCTGATGATGCTTAATAACCACAAACTTTGTGCTAAAATGTAAACCTTCAGTTGTACAGGTGGTGCACTTTTCAGACGCTCCCTTAAACAGTGACGCGTCTGTGTTGCGTGTCTGTCCAGCAAAACTTAATGAAATATATTTAGTTATACAAAAAGGGTTCTTCAGAAGGTGGTTTTATATAGAACTTTGTTGAAAAGGGTTCTACACAGCACCAAAAGGGTTCTTCTATTGTTACAGCTTGACATCATAACAATAGAAGAACCTTTTTCAAAAATGTTCTGTATAGAGCACGTTCTCTATCGATGTGAAGAACCCTTTCACAATGCAGATAACACTTTAAATCATGCAAAGGGTTCTTTGAGTGTTCACCCGATCTTTTTTTAGGAGTACAGAAGGTGGTAAAATGACTGTAGAACATCCAGAATTAAGTTCCATCCAAAAAAAAATAAAAAATCATATTTCAAAAGTTGACAAAAACTGAGAATCCATAATTACAGAATACAATAACTTTGAAATATTTCACCAAAATAATCTTTGAAATACTGAAGAAAACATCTAAAGACTTTTTAAATCTAGTTTAAATGAAGTAAATCTACACCGTGTATAAAACTGCAGCCCCACCGTGTTCGGGCTCAGTGTGGTACCTGCGTGTGGTGAGGCTCTGTACTGGGAGCAGGAGTCCAGCCAGGCACGAGGCGATGTGTGTGTTCATGGCTGAGAGCGAGCCTGGTGGTCCTGACCTCTGCTGAAGTCCAGCGCGAGACAAGGCGTGGTCATTATAAAACAGCAGAATGCCATCAGCACACCTGTGGGTCACACAGAGCATTAAAGAGGACTTTTATTATGCTTTTCTGTTTCTTCCCCCCTTTCCTTTACTGGGTTGTAGCTTTTTGTGCATGTAAATGTTCCCAAAGCTCAGCGTTCCCTCCAGAGGGAGAACCTCTCTCCCACAGAACCCACTTTTCCCAGCTGCCTGAAACGCCTCGCTGGAATTCCAGTGCTTTTCCTTTGTTACAGGATGACATCATCTCGTAACACAGTCCTTACTGCCCACCTACCAGCAAACTAATGTTAATAATATAATTAATAATACATAAATATTCATCAGTATACTAAACATGTCTTAACACAGTTTAATGTGTTTTATGAATATTCAATGTTCAACAGTTCAGAAGAGTAAAAACAGACAGAGGCCTCACGACTGCTCCACTATCTCTGTTGGTTACAGTGTGTTTGGAGAACAAGTGAGTCTGTGGATCCAAGATAAGGTGCTGGAACATAATCAGACGTTCTGTGAGGTTCTTTAAGGCCAGGTCAGGTCTTAAAACCAATAAAAGAACTTTAAGATCTGTCCTAAACGACACAAGCCAACGCCGTTGTTCTCCGCTGTTTACACGGATTGTTTCCCAATTATAAGACAATACAAAACGTTACAAACTGACCTGTGCAGCGATGCCAGGCTCAGTAAAGTGTTGTAGTGCTGGAGGGGGCTCTCTCCGCTCTGAAGAGGGACCACCGAGACCGTCAGGATATGACCCACAGGGAACTCTTCACGGATCTGCTCACATAGCCTGGAGCCAAGCCCTGCCCCCGTGACCGAGGAGCAGGAAGGAAAGATAAACAAACAGGATATCAACTGAAGAACACACACACTGGCCACTTTATTAGAAACACCTACCTTGTGCTTCCACCAGCTGGCCACTTTATTAGAAACACCCAACTTGTGCTTCCACCAGCTGGCCACTTTATTAGAAACACCCAACTTGTGCTTCCACCAGCTGGCCACTTTATTAGAAACACCCAACTTGTGCTTCCACCAGCTGGCCACTTTATTAGAAACACCCAACTTGTGCTTCCACCAGCTGGCCACTTTATTAGAAACACCCACCTTGTGCTTCCACCAGCTGGCCACTTTATTAGAAACACCTACCTTGTGCTTCCACCAGCTGGCCACTTTATTAGAAACACCCAACTTGTGCTTCCACCAGCTGGCCACTTTATTAGAAACACCCAACTTGTGCTTCCACCAGCTGGCCACTTTATTAGAAACACCCAACTTGTGCTTCCACCAGCTGGCCACTTTATTAGAAACACCCACCTTGTGCTTCCACCAGCTGGCCACTTTATTAGAAACACCTACCTTGTGCTTCCACCAGCTGGCCACTTTATTAGAAACACCCAACTTGTGCTTCCACACTCTAAAACAATAATATTTAATATAATTTTACGTACATTTGTTACTGCAGTTCAAAATATAACCAGTAGGTGGCTATCATGTTTAAGAAGCATAAATCTTTGGATAGTAAGTACCCACCACATCTCCCAAAGCTATTTATTTTTATATGCAACATATTTTTATTTAAATTATATTTAATTTATTTATTTAATTATATTATTATCCATAACATTTTCCACAGATCAACAATAATCCAAAATGTCTATGTTGTCTGTGTTGTAGTCATGGCGACGCCTGGTTCCCATCACCACCACTGTAAAGACGTCTGAACAGTTAAACACCAAACCCTCTGAACCGCTCTGTTTACACCTCACACACCGAGTTATGGAGAAATATTTTGGAAGATTTGGTGGAATTCCCCTCTGAAACACCAAACCTTTCACTGGTCAGCTATTGAACTGCTCTGTAGGTACAAACATACCTGACCAGTGAAGTCTGGATCTGATTCTTCTGCTCACCTGACCCTGTGCCTCCACCCAGGCTGTGCAGAAGAACCGTTCCTCCATAATAATCCCGTCTCTCTGCCTCCTGACGAAGCGCCTCCATTGTTCGCTCGAGTAAATCTCTCCCTCCTTCACCTGGGCCTCCATGGTAACCTGGTTTCAAGGTTCAAAAGCTGCAGGACTGGTTTCTCTTTTTCAGAACACAATGAAAATACAAACGTCCTCCTGGTGGTCTCACCATAGGCCCAGTTTCCTCCACGCCCTCCCTTCCCCTCCACGACGCTGGACGGATGTAATTTACTGCAGGGGGAGGGTTGAGATGTAAAAACCACTGATGACAAGAATTAGAGCAGTTTCAATTAAGCAGTAGAACCGAGAGGGGGTGTGTTATCATGAAATATCATCCCGGCTGTGATCCGGACGCCGTGGATCATCTCAGCCGTGATGTTATTGGTGATAACTCCCTCCTCGAGTGCTCTACTGCTTTAATACAGCAGTTAAATAAATACAGTAAGAAATGAATAAACTGGCCGTGAACGCGGCTTTAATATGTTTTAATGTTCAGCTCCTTCCTCCTAATTATAGCTCCTTAACGAGCAGTTCGTTGCTACGTCAGAGTAACGAGCTCCACCCACTCGCCGCTCAGCCGGCAGTTCGTTCTCCAGCTCCTTACACTAAATTCACAAACTGTCGTCACCACTGAGCAGCTTTTCAGTCGGCAGCTGTGACAGAAGAACAGCTGAACAACCTGGAATCAGCCAGAAATGAACCCAACACCATTCGCCAGACGTGTCTGATCTTCAGAGTCGGACCAAATCAGACTGAGCCGTAAAACTGCCCCAATATCAGGTTCAGCTCAGTTTGGTCAGTTTCTCCAGATCAGTATTAATGTTGTTTTGTTCCAGCCGGTCTGTAAAGCTTCTTACAGCCCGTTTAGTTTGGTGAATGGTGTTGGGTTCATTTCTGGCTGATTCCAGGTTGTTCAGCTGTTCTTCTGTCACAGCTGCCGACTGAAAAGCTGCTCAGTGGTGACGACAGTTTGGGAATTTAGTGTCGTCTCGTCTTCAGAGTCGGACCAAATCGGCTGTCGGTCAGATGTGGTCTTAACAGTGTCCGTTTTCTGTTTGTGGAAAAGTCAGAAGTAAAAACGTTCAGATGGCTCGAGCGTCTCCTACAGCTGTCAGAGTCGTTGCTTAGCAACGCATCTCAGCAGAGTGATACTGTGTTTGTGATAAACCTGTGATGTTCTGGTGAAATAACAGAACCGTTAGAACGTCTCTCAACCAATCAGACTTACTCCTTTTTAACGAAGTCCTGAGCTCCTCTGAGGACTTTGGGCTCTGTGTCCACACACACGGCGGCTAGTTTTCCATTTCGGGAGCTGAAGGGACATCTAAACACAAATAATGCTCTCTTACACGACAGTAAAATGTCCAAAGCACGTCCTAAAGAAGGTGAAATGGACACGTTCATGGAGACCATTAGACATCCTAGTGGAACAATGACCTTTTCTTGCGACGGCTCAGCAGCTTCCACCACTCGAGGCCTAGCTGGTTTCCGCACTGTCCCACTTGGAGTACCACAGCAGACATGATCTTGAGGGTTCTGGAGGGAACATTGGAGCAGTTAAGAAAGCAAGCAACATGTCAATATAAATCAAAAGCATCAAAAAGCAGTGGCAGTAGAGGAAGCTGAATTGGCTGCTTGTTGTAATCTCTCCCTTCCACCTTAAATGGCCTTAAGTGGCACAGCCGCTACGTTCTGGAGCCTGCACGCTTGGAAAGCAACCAATATATTATAACATTATACTTCAAGAGCCTCACAAAGCAGTAGTAGGAGAGGAAGCTGAGATTGGGTGCTTGTTGTAATTCACTAGTTCCACCTTAAATGGACATTCTGGCACCCACAATTAAGAAAGCAACCAGTATATTGTACGTTAACATAAATCAAGACCTTCAAAAAACAAAACCAGCAGTGGTAGAGGAAGCTGAAGCTGGCTGTTGTAATTCCCCCATTCCACCTTAAAGGGTGCAGCAGTCTTGGGGGTTGATAAACAGATAGATAAATTAAGTGATCGAAAGATTACTTCAGTTCGGGAATATTAAAGCAGTCAAGGAAGCAACAAACATGATATGTTAATATAAATCAAGAGCATCAAAAAACAGTAGTAGTAGTAGAGGAAGCTGACGTTGGCAGCTTGCTGTAATCTCCCCGTTCCACCTTAAACTGTATGGCAGTTACACTCTGTCACCCACAGTTAGGAAAGCAACCAATATGTCATATGTTGATATAACAGAGAGCCTCAAAAAAAACAGCAGTAGAGGAAGCTGAGGTTGGATGCTTGCAGTAATCTCCCTGTTCCACCTTAAATGACCTTAAATGGTGCAGCAGTTACATTCCGGCACCCGCGGTTAACAGTTAACCAGTATATTATATGTTGGTATCAATCAAGAGCATCAGAAACTGAAGTAGGGGAAGCTGAAGTTGGCTGCTTGTCGTAATAACCCCGTTCCACCTTAAATGGTGCAGCAGTCCTGAGTACCGAGGGAGCACTGGAGCAGTTCAGAAAACAACCAATACGTTATTGTACGTTAATATAAACCAACCGCTTTAAACCAGTAGTAGATAGAGAAAGCTAAAGTTAGCTGATTGCCGTCATCTCCCCGTTCCACCTTAAATGTTGCAGCAGTCTTGAGTACCGAGGGAGCACTGGAGCAGTTCAGAAAACAACCAATACGTTATTGTACGTTAATATAAACCAACCGCTTTAAACCAGTAGTAGATAGAGAAAGCTAAAGTTAGCTGATTGCCGTAATCACCCCGTTCCACCTTAAATGGTGCAGCAGCTACATCCTCCATTCCGCAAGTTAGCAAAGCAACCGATATAACTTCATATAAACAAAGCGTAGTAACGTTAGTAGAGGACGCTAATGTTGGCTGCTGGCCGTAATCTCCCCGTTCCACCTTAAATGGCGCGGCAGTTTAGCTGTTGCCCACAGGGCGCCAGAATGTGAAAGCTTGCACCATTTAAGGTGGAACGGGGGAAATAGGACAAACAGCCGAGTTCAAGCTGGCAGCTTCGTACACAGACTCGCGCTGTTGAAGGAGCGTCTTCGATCCGTGCGGCTCTCGTTTTCAGCCGCCCGCCGGGGAAACTCGCCGCGGGTTCTCGGGGTTTTCGCCTGTCGCGTCTTCCTCCCCATGGCTTGAGCTCGGTCGGCGGGGAGAGGAGGAGTCCAAACCGGCGCGTTGTAAGTTAGTTATCGACTCGACCCCGCAAGATAATCTGCTCGTCTTCGGTGGACCATGAACCAGACCGTCGAGCAGGCCAGCTGGCTCTCCGCGCTTTCTGGATGCTTCTGAGCCGCGGACCGACGAGGCTGCTATGATGGAGGATTTGCCCGAGCTAGATCAGAGTCCCGAGTGAGTATCTGGGCTGTTTTCGCCGCGGTGGCGCTTTTTGTTCGCTTGGCAGGACCGCCGGAGATCCGACGGCGAGCTAACCTGGCTAACGCTAGCGGCAGCGCTAGCGGGCTGTCTCGGCTACTTCACCCTCACGTCGGGGCCGAGTTGCTCATACACACACACAGAGGCGCTAGATATATAATCTAGAACGGTAAAGAGCGGTTCTCGTCTTTTTGGAAAGGGGGAACGAGTCGCTTTACACCAGCACCGGTAGCGAGTGAGCTGAGCTAAGCTAAGCTAACGCGTTAGCATTCGCGTTCGACAGCGACCACAACACGAGCAGAGCTGAACGAGCGCTCGGCCAGACACTTGGCTGTTTTAATCGATGTAAGGCGACGTAATAAGTCCTATCTAGAACACGAAGGTATGTGGAACGCTGGCTCGCTATCTCAGACTAATGCAGGCCCGTCTTGGGCCTGGAAGCCGCGGTCTAAATTTCTAGTCCCGCCCCGCGTTAGCTCCTCGAACGCCGCGCTTCCCTTGTTGTTGTTGTTGTTTGCTGTTGACCGATTTTCTCTAAAACGAGCTCATTTTCAGGTCCGGACATGCTGGGAGTCCCTGGAAACGGGCTGCACAGCTCGTTAGCACCGTCTAATTCATCTGGGGAACATCTCCACACTAAAAAAAAGGATGGTTCTTGAGTAAAGGCAGCGGTTCTGCTTAGAACCACGAGTTTCAGGTGCGTCTTTGCGCGGTGGAACGGTTCATCAGGCTGTGTATGTGGTTCTGTGTGGAACCTTTCTGATAACAGCGCTCAAAATAGGGTTCTTCTGTTGTTTACAACCATGACAGCGTAACAATAGCAGAACCCTTTTGGTGCTATTCGGAACCGTTCGCATGGTGAGATGGTCTTAAGAGTGACTGATTGAGAATGATGACGGTGCTGCTCTACGTAACCATAGCAGAACCCTTTCTGGTGCCATACAGATCCATATGCAACACGTTCCCCATTGATCTGACCATCCGTTCCACCCGTGCGAAGCCTGGGCAGATCTCATAGCTCCATGTAGGTTGTACTTAATAAAGAACCCTCGAAGAACCATCCTTCTTAAAGTGTAGGGCTGCGTCAAATGGCTTAATGTGGTAGTCGAATAAACTGTCGATTACTGAAACGAGTGATTATTTGGGTTATGAATATTGACATTTCTGAGGAACGTTTATGCAGCTATCAGCTTTTAATGTAGTTTTTTTTGTTTGTTTTATGCATTTTTTTAGCCAACAAGGAAGACAACAAAGACGAATCACATGTTTAAAAATTCACTGATCCAGAAAGCAGAAGATGAATAAAACTCCAGTATTTTAAAACCAAGGCCGTGCGAAGTAGCAGCAAAAAATAACAAAGCTAGATCAGTTTTCCTTTAGTCATGTAAATCAATGCAATCTAAAAATTCAATCCAAGTTAAAATTGTAAGTATAAACTGTGAAATTCTGGTGTCTGCCTGCACTCTGTTGCCGTTAACTCCAAGGTCTTTATGGAGACGGAGGAAAGTCGGCGTCTCTGTGCTCCTGTGAGGGTCTCGATCTCTGAGAGCAGATATTCAGTCCCTGCCTTGTGAAGCTGTTTGCGAGCGGTATAAATTTGAGTAACGGATGCGTTCACATTTCCAGGCTGAAGCGGCGCAGATCCGATGTTTCCTGCCCTAACGTGACTCGGATCTGGTGTTTTCAGCGCTGTGTGGACACAAATCTGATCTTTTCAAATCCAACCTGAGCCACTTTCATATGTGGTCCTAGGAATCAGGATGCGTATCCGATTCGTGGCCGTTTGACCTTGATGTGACGCTCTGATTTCGGAATTCATGCGCTTTTTTTTCCCCCATCATCGTTCAGCGTTACCATGGCAACAGCGCCAAACAGACGTTAAAGCCTGTAAACGGTGGAAAAGCAGCTCGTCTCACCTTTTCCTCCTCCGTCTGGCTCTAATAATGAAGCTGAGAGCTGATCAGAGTTAATGATCTTCTCAGCGAAGCTCGTTCTGCTCGTCAGTTTGTGCTGATGATGCAGTGATTCAGTCACATGACCTCACTGAGTAGGAGGAGCTCATGAGGGTCAGTTCAGGCCGGTTCATCACATTAATGAGCAATTAGAGTCTCTGACCTAAACGAGGGCGAACCGTCGAGTCAGAGATCGGATTTGAGTAAAGAGGCTTGTAATGTGAACGCAGCCTATAGTTACTTGCTTCTCTGTTCCAATTCTATTAACGATACCATTAATAATATATGCTCTATTTTTGTGCACTATTTAGTATACTAGTCTGCGGTTTGGGACGCGGCGTGTCTTACCGAGATTAATCTTCTTCGTCCAGTAGGCGACGTCTTTCTTCTTCAGATGCTCCCACGGCCAGATTTCCTTCTTAAGACTGATATCTGCGCCTCTACGCTCGCAGAAATAAAGGTACTAGACTGTCTCTGGGTCAGTTCCCCTCTTGTCACTGGGGCGGTTCCCTCAAGGCTCCGTCTCAGTCCCTTTCATCTGAGAACATAACTGAACCATAATCCACTGAAATGATCTGTTCTAAGCTGTACTGACTCCACACACCCCGCCTCGCCTCACCTCCAGGCTTTTACTCTGCTGCTCTGTTTTATGACAAGGTACAAGTGCAACCGTTTCACCTGGAAAAACTGATTTAAGGTTCACAATCGGACCTTAAAACTACTGTAGACCCTTTGAGGGAACGTTTATACTGTTTGTACCTTGATGAGCGAAGAACGTACCCGCAGAACGTTTATTTCTAACAGCGTAGTATAGCGTACATCGTCTGATTAATTTGAGGAACATCTTGACCTTCGGTTCATTGGAGATTAAAAACGTCTAGTCTGGATTTCTGCACAAACTCCTAGTGCTGTCATTCGTTTTGCCTCTGCCTGATTCGCAACGTAGGCACCAGCGAGGACGCCTACCATCCACCTTGAAACAAAAGGCAGACCTTTGTGTCTAAACGCATGGAAAAGTGACATTAGTGCATGGCTCTGCTCGCAGATCAAAATGCTGCTAGAGCCCAACATGTTCATCTGAATAACCCAGAGCATAGCTGGTTACGGTTCTCTTCAGCCAGGCGCGTGTGGCTCACCCTTGATTTAGTTTCTGAGCAGCTCAAGAGTCCTTTGCATGATGGAAATGAGGAGCTCTCCTCATGGCCTGTCGTCTCTGAGGCTCTACGTCTCGATAACAGGGACCTTTTTGTTAAGATGTCAAGTTTGTGTTTCTCTGTGACTGTCAAATGAACGTCTGCAGTATTAGGCAAGCTGGCCTGACTAGCTGCATGTCTTCGCTGTCCAAAACAATCAGTTATGTCCATTTTTAATGCATAATTTTAGTCTTTTAGCCTTTTTGTGATGAATGGACCAGTGGAAAAGACCCAGAGTTGCTTGGAATAAAATCTCTTGATATTAAGTCGTGTTAGAAGTAAAGACTGTTTGGTTTTGCCTTTCCTGTAAAGTTCAGTTTTGGAGAGGCCTGTTTTTCTCTGGACAGTGACGATACTCAGTGCTGTAGTTACATCTGCGTCATGCTGATACTTGGTGTTCACATTCAGAGGAAGCTTTCCAAAGATGTGGTAATCCAAAGCTGTTTTCGCTCAGGGATGCATAACCGTGTCTGTGCATAGTGGCTAAAAACGGCGAATGTTTAGGCGACGCTGCATTAAAATCTCTGCATTTTCTCATTTTAATGTAACTCTTCAGAGATAAACGTTGTGTTTCTATTTCTCTGTAATGCTAATCCAGGTTTAATCTGTGCTCTTTTGATGTTCATGTATCGGCATCAGCAGATGTTCGTTAAAAATACGAGATACGGCATTCCCATGTCGGTGCATCCAGTTCACGCTAAATGTTGGGTTTTTTCTTGTTTGGTTCGGTTGGTTGATAGTGTACCAAGTTGTGCACCGAAGCGTTCACTGATTGGTCAGAAATTTGGTGGGAGTACAGACGCTCGGTTACTTTCACATTTCCCTTCGATAGTACCAACAGCCACATTTTCGTTTGTGCTTGATTCGCCATTTTCCAGCCTCTCTTTATCCGTTAGAATTAAACCTGCTGTTTTTGTTATTGTGCCTTTAAAGGTGCAGTATATGATGGTTGATATTTGAATTCAGCAGCAGCACAAATGCACCCCTCCCCTTCAGTTCCACCATTTAAGGTGGAACAGGAAAATCTGAGCAGGAAACAGGTTAAAAAAAAGAAGCTGACTTCAGCTTCATGGAGGTTAAAAGGCATGAAAAGGGATGAGGAGGCTGCTCTGTTTGTGCCTGGTAGGTGGGCAGCACTAACTTGTTTTTGGTCTCGTACAGAACCAGCAGGTAACATCAATTACGTTACTTGCTGTGTGATTGTTCGCTCTAACGTTATCATGGTATTTGTCTGTACAACGTCCACCTCCAAATTCATGGATGTGCGTTGCCCAGGAGAGCAGCACTAGGCTAGCAAACTTATTTTTTTTGGATTAACGTGGCAATAAAACTCTTCCCAAACATTGTACAGACAGACGTCATGATAAACCATTACAGCGGACAACCACACAGCAAGTAGTGCAGCTAAGAGCTGAATTTAAACATCTGTCTGATGCCGATCTTTGTTTTTATCTGCTGACGCCTGTGAGATTCTGATATGCTAGAGTGTCTCAAGTCCACGCCAAACAGGGTAAACACAAAAGCACCTTAAACGTAGTGTGTAATGATTGATGTACGAGGTCAGAGTCTGAATGGACTTGTCATCTCGTCCTCAGGTGTTGCATTACATCGGAAGGCTTGCTTCTCTGAGCTGGTTCCCTCCAGTGAGGCAGCTTTCTTCAAGCTGCTCCACGCTTGGCCTGCCGCAAAATGGACTCACTGCTGAATCCTGAGCTCAGGTAAACTCCTCAGCTACGACCGCACAGCCGAATGACTGCCGGTTCTCGTTAAAGGAGCGGTTCGGGTTGAGGCTTTTATTTTGCTGGCTGATCTCATGACGCTGAACAAGACGACTGCACTTATTCCTGTAGATTTAGTTCTGAGCCACTATTAGTGGTCTACATCTACCACACGTAGTAAAGATGTCTAGTGGCACGGTGGCGTGGTGGGTAGCGCTGTCGCCTCACAGCGAGGAGGGCCTGGGTTCGATTCCCCGGCCGGGCGACCGGGGTCCTCTCTGTGTGGAGTTTGCATGTTCTCCCCGTGTCTGCGTGGGTTTCCTCCCACAGTCCAAAAGACATGCAGTTAGGCCAATTGTGTAAAATGATCAAATTGTAAGCCGCTCTGGATAAGAGCGTCAGCTAAAATGCCATTAAAAATTAGTTCTTAACGGAAAAGAATCAGATAAAATAATGAACTTAAACAAAAATTAAACATTAAAATTGGTCAGTGATAAATCAGTGTAGTCGCTGGGTGCGTGTACATGCACTCAATAATCAGATCATGATTGGATGGACGCAGTTATCCAGTTATTCAAATGGTCATGTAAACACAGCACTCCGATCTAGAAATCTGATTAAGGAATCCGATAAAGGGGCTGGATTTTGGCTCAGTAATCAGATTTCTCAGTGCATGTGAACTCTTACTCGGAATTTCTTAGTCTGCATGAGGTCAGATGGTGGACGTCGCGAGATGCAGCAAAACACTGTTGGAGCGGCGCTGAAACCAAAAACCAAATAAAGGATTTAAATCTTCTTTTTCTAGATGATTTGTGTTCATATTTTCAGGTTAAAGTGGCACGATGTTTTAAAAAAAAGGTTGCGGTGTGAAGTTTAACGTTATGTTTACGTCGTCTTCTGTGAGTTTATTGGTTGGTCGCAAAGCAGAAATCTGATTACTGTCTGACTCCTGTAGACCTGGAGTTTCCCCGTTATCTGATTACTGTCTGACTCCTGTAGACCTGGAGTTTCCCCGTTATCTGATTACTGTCTGACTCCTGTAGACCTGGAGTTTCCCCGTTATCTGATTACTGTCTGACTCCTGTAGACCTGGAGTTTCGCCGTTATCTGATTTTCTGCAGTGATCGGACTAGTAAGTGCATGTAAACACACTCAGTGTGTCTGTTCTTAAGGCCTCTCAAGAAAAAGTCATGACGTGTTCTTAACCCGTAGAACCGTTCTCACATTTTCACTTCTGCTGAATGTCAGGATTTTCGTAAAAACTGCATGAGTGGGGTTTAACGAAGAAATCTTAGGAACGATTGATAATTGAGGCCCAGCACTGGGCCCATTGTGTAATTAACCTCTAATTACGTTACTCAGTTTAAATATCGGTTACGATGTATGTCCTCTGTTGGATATCCGATAGTAATGTTCACCCACGCTGCTCTCTCACTCCCTGACTTCAGATCTTCATTAGCCTATGTTAGAGAACTGTGATGGTTTGTCTGAACTTGGTGTATCTTTAGCTCCTCTTGCACATTTCAGGAATGTTGAGCCCTGCTTCAGTGGGGTTCTAATCCTGGTTCTCCACTTCCAAACGCCAACTGTTTAGTCATCGTGGAGGGATTTTGGATAACTGAGCTCTTAAGTATAAATATTACAGATGCTCAGGTCAGCTGACCGTCTACCGGCTCAGGTTTTCTCTGACTTTAAGCTGGAATCTGAGGACCGAAAACAGCATAAGCATCAGATTAAACCTGCACAAAAACATCCCAGGTAGAAACTCAATCCTTCATGGATCAAGATGTGACGATTTTAATAATTAACGCCGAGGCCCAGTCCCATTTCTTCTTTTCACCCTCACCCCTTGGAACTGACCTGCAGGGCAGTGGTTGAGATCTTCCCTCTGAAACGAGACCCTCAAAAAAAAGAGCATCACTTCATTATCAGCTACTAGCGCCGCTCTGTAGGCGACTCTGCCCGTCTGCAGGGACAGCAGAGGAGGGGAAAGCTCAGCTCCTCACTGCTGGGCAGTCGTGGGCTGGAGGTTAGGGAACTGGCCCTGTGACCGGAAGGTTGCCGGTTTGATCCCCAGCACCGACTACATGACTGAGCAAGACACCTAGCCTTCAGTTGCTCCCCAGGTGCAGCGGATAGGGCTGCTGTGTGTGTGTATACATATATATGTATGTTTATATAGCACTTGTCAACACTGACCAACTGCATGTTTCATTATAAAGAGAGCAATATTAGTCCCGTTTAACTGGATTTAGGTCATTTTTTTCCTCTGTTCCAGTTTTTTAGACATCTGAAAAAAAATTGTATTGTGCATTATGAAAATTTCTCAAAGTATTAAAATATGTTTTTGCTGTAGCGTGGCACACTAAATGTGTTCTATAGAACTGTATCGGAACGTATGTTTGTCCTGTAATAAAAGGAATAGCAGGAACATGCTGGCATGTATATAATATATACACATGAGTCAGAAACATTGTCAGTATAATGAGTGACAAAAAGAACAGATGCAACTCCCTTTTTCCACGACTGCCCCTGCGGAGAGTTTCCACTATGAAGGTCAGCAGAAAAAAAGAGAATCCTCTGAGGAAGGAGTAACCCAGTTGTTGCCTAGGAGCCTCATTATTTGATTCCTAATGAGGAGCAACCGGCTCATCTTTTGGTTGAAAGCGTTAATAATCATATGTTGGTGGAGTCCGTGTGTTTTTTAATACGAAGGAAATTAAATCAGTGCTGTGGAAATGTGGGAAGTGATTCCAAATGATTTAATCAGCATTATCTTCTGTTTTGCATGTTTCTGATGACTTCAGGGAGAAGACACACGATGGTTCGGTATGTCTCTTAAATTGCCTTTTTTTTTTTTTCTTTCTTTTTCAAAGCTTAACCTTTTATCCATCAGCAAGATGGCGTTTCAGTGGTCATGTTGCCAAAAAAAAAAGTCTTGGCAAGTCAAGTCCTCTTAAAATTAGTCTAAATATCTTATACTTCTCTTTTTGGGAAAGTTGAAAGTATTGCAAGATTGTTTAACTTAGACATTTTTAATTGTTTTTTGTAATTGTATCTAGTGAAAATGTCTTATGGGACATGATCATGTGCATTTTTTGTGTCCATTATTTTACGCTCAGGTGGCATATGTCACACAAGTTTTAAAAAAAATTGTGTAATTGGTATAATAATGTTAGTTTGTTAAAAAGAATGTACGGGTAAATGACAGGTTTCTATGGGTGTCTGAGTAGATCCCTGTTTATTTTGAAATTTGTCTGAAAAGTCAGGTGGCTCAACTAGTCAGTCAGATGGAGCAATTGGACCAGTACAGTTTAATAACTGAAATAGGCAATTAAAAGCTTTGATAATACTCAGTATGTTTAAGATAAAAATTGCGCAAAGAAACTTGGGTATCACTGTTAGATTTCACTTGTGAAATATAAATTGTTTACTTTTCAGTAAATGTTATGCTGGTACCATAATATATATTTTCTGTTCTTTTGTTTTTCTGTAGATCAAGGTTGAAAACATCTCAAAGCAAGTCATATTTAAAGGTCTTGCTCCCAGAGTTGTTTTGTCAAATCGTCTCCTGCCTAAAGGAACCAAGACTAAGGTGAATCTTGAGGAGCAGGGTCGACAGAAGGTGTCCTTCAGCTTCATGCAGACTAAGAAGACACGCCAGAATGTGTTCTTTGCCACACCGAGTTCAGAGAAAGCTGCAAATGAAATTTCTTCCATGGTGCAATCTGCGAATTTGCCCTCTCCAGACCAAGCGGGGCAAAGTAGTGAGAGCAAGAATGAGCAGGTTGAGAAAACTGATGTTCCTGCTGTGGAGGCCCAGACAATACAGCCCCCAGCACCCCTCCCACCCAAAACAAAACTTGACCTTGGCAAGATGCATTTTAAGAAGCAGATTCTGAGTGTGTCTGTTGTTGAGGAAACTCCTGTAGTCAATGTTGTTTCAGATGAGACCCCTTCAGAAACTGACATTTTAATGAAATCTCCAGTGAAGATTGAAGCCGAAACCTCAATGACTCAATTCCAGATGAAAACAGTCACTGATAGTCCCTCTGAAAAAGTTAAGAGGGAAGACAGCGCTCAGGACAAATTGGATGCTTGCCTCAAAGGACCAACTGATTCCTCCCATATTGGGAAAGATAGTAAAGATCGCCTTAGTGTTTCTGACCTTCAAGACAAGAAGAAGCCCCAGCACTCTGGGAGCTCTCCAGGTGATGGTGAATCTAATAGGACATCTTCCAGCCAAAAGTCTAGTGACACCAAGAATGCAACAAGGTCTGATAGTCACAGTACAGACGTTAAGAAATCCACCAGCTCCAAATCCGATGTCTCAGAGAAGTGCAGATCTGATAGGAAGGAAGACAAGGATGAAAAGGGTTCTAGCCGTTCTACAACTGAAAGAGACTCCAGGCACACATCTTCTCGGTCTTCCCGTTCTGACCGAAGAAGGACCACGAGTCGTTCACGGTCTAGATCCCGAAGTTCTCGAACAGCTTCTTCCTATTCCAGATCGGAGAGATCAAGACACGAGAAGCAGTCAAGGTTGGACAGGTCACATTACCACGATTCTGAAAGAAGGTCCCACCGAAGTTCTCCTTATCGAGAAAGGAGGAGATCACGCTCTAGAGCTGATGGACGTTCCCGTGACAGCTCAGACTCTGAAGACGACCTCAGGAAACCGAGGACCCGAAGCAGTGACTCAAGCCGATCCTCAACATACTCTAGCTCGCAGAGAGATTCAAAGTCATCATCTCACTCGAAGTCCTACCGAGACTCAAAGTCCATAGATTCTTCTCGCTCTTCAGAGGTAGACAAAAGAGCACCGTATTCGAGAGCAGAAAGATCTGGAAGAAAGGAGAAGGAAGACTCTGAACCCAGCAAAAGAAGCTCCTCTGAATCCGAAGCCAGTCATAAGAAGTCTTCTTCCCATTCAAAATCTGAGGTAAGTACTAAGACATCAAGTTCCAACTTGGATACTTCATCAAGGTCTTCGGAGCAGAAGGTCCAGAAAAGCAGTGGCACCCCAGATTCTGATGAGGAACACAGAAGAAAGTCTCGATCTTCTGCGTCCTTGAGTTCATCCTCTAAAAAATCTGAGTCCAAGTCTTCATCTAGCTTAACTGGGACTGTTGGACAATCAATAGACAAATTAAGTAGTAATAAGAAACTGTTAGTCTTGGATTCCCACACAGTTGTGTCTCAGGGAGAATTTAAAAAAGTGGATGGTTCTCAACATCAAGATGGTAATCAGTCCAAATTAAAGAGTAGTTCTTCTCAACAAAAGGAGCAAACTAAGGACAGTTCAACATCTCAAGATGTTGGATTCCAAGGTGGAAACAAGGATTCTGGTAGTAATGCACAGTGCCCAGCTGTCCATGATTTTCACCAAAATGCAGATGTAGAATTAAATACTACTGTAAGCCAACATACTGTTGTCCAAGGCCACGATCAACTTGCAACGCAAACAGATACTCTAGTAAACAATGAATTTCAGGTAGACGCACAGACTAATGTAGCGAACGTCAGTAACGTTTCTTTTAGCTTGAATGAGCCATCTTGTCCGGGCTACCCTCCGAGTCAGGATTCAGCAGGGTCATCGGCAGACACTCTTTCTGTGAAAGAATTACCACATGGAGAATGCTTGAAACCTAACACTAAACTTGGTCATCAGTTGGTCATCAATGAAGACATTAGTACAATGCCTGTTAATTCAAAAGTTGAAACTTCTTGCAAAGAACCTGAGCAGTTCAATATAAAGCCTGATGCTGGCATGACGAAAAAGGGTAGTATTCCCAAAAAATCACGATGGGATATCGTTGGACAGGACACTTCAGAAAATCAAAGCCCCAAGAAGACGGTAAACCCAGATACTGCCTCCGTAAAGAAGGTCATCTCAGTCAAGAAAATAGAGTTTAACAGTGATTCTAACCTCGAAGAACCCTGCTCAAAGATACCAGAATCTGTGGTACATTCCTTGAAGTCTGAGGAATTAAAGCAAAGAGATTGTGCAAAGGAAATTCCTACTCAGCCGGTTGATCCGGGTACGCAACAAACCAGTGATCATTTAGCTATCCTGTCCCCTGCAAATCAAGTTCTTGAAGTCCCCTCTAAATCAAATTGCAATTCTGATCTGACTGTTATCAATTTGGATGAGAAATATACCAATCATGAGAAACTGAGCAAAGATGACTTGTATAAGCATGAAACTCAGGAGTCTGAGTCCTTAAACTGTGACAGCAAAAGTCTTAGTGAGGAAAGCGAAACAGAAGATTCTGATTCCGATACAGATGATGGACAGGGCTCTTTGAAGCGGCTACATTCGGTAGTGATTGTGCCAAAGAATTCAATCCTTACCCATGAGATAGCTGACCAGCCTGCATCATCTCCTAGCCCATTCAGTCTTTCAGGACGGCAGCAGTTAACATGTCAAGGAAATGAGTCGAATAAGGGCATTAACAGTGAACTTCCTTATAGTCACACCTCACAGTCTTCATCAGAAGATAGGAAACATAATGTCTCACCTATTGCTGGTGATGCATGTTCACTTTCTTCTGAGCAAGTGATCTACCAATCCCAGAGCAACATGGTTGACAGCACTAGCCAATCCGAGACAACTGGTGCACTGGCTGAATCAAACAGGAACTGCGCTGTCCATGAAAGACCAAAGATTCTCCCAACCAGCCAAGCGCCCACCCATGCTCCAGAGAATGCACAAAGGCAGTGTGACCTAGGTCGCCACTATGATAGACCAGACAGTTGGCATGGAAGGAAAGGAGAAAAGGAACAACATGGAGACTTCAGTTCTTCAGATGATCTCATTGGCAAGGGTAGTTTTAATTCGGCCTGGGACTTTGTCCAACCAGAGCAACCAAGCAGTACGTTTCAACAACCAGACAGCAGTCACAGTACCCAGCCTCCCCAGGCTGAGAGTGCATTTGTTGGGCCCGGCAGCGGTGTTTGGACCCAGCCAATTGCCTCTCATAAAAATAGACCAGTCACGTCCATACCTTCTCTGTGTCATGAAGTGGTGGGCCAGATTCACCCAGACTCTCTGACCAATGACAATGACGAAGACTATGAAAGAAAGGAACTTGGTAGTAGTCTAGCAGCTGTACCTTCTACTGAACGTCAAGTCTCATCTGCCTTTGTCCAGGCCCATGAGATAAGCAGCAACTGTAGCTTTGTAAATGCTCCTTTTGAGAGTCAGATCATTCTAGAGCCTCCCAGAGAAGATGCCCAAAAGCCTCACAGAGGCAGAGGCCCACCCAAAAAGAGACGCCCGGAATTGGAGTCAGAGTCCGACAATGAGGCAGAAGCAGGGCTTGCTTGCAAAAGGGAGTGTTTGGAGGAGCGAGATGCCTGCAAAGACTCTAAAGAAACCAAGGTATCCTTAGATCAAGAAGATGTGCAACGGCCATTGCTTAGCCTGAAAGACTTCCTGGACTCTGCTGCCTGGAAGGACAAAGCCAGACAGAAGAAGATGCCTGCTTACTTTGACCTCATTGAGGAGAACATTTACTTGACAGAACGGTCAGTATCTCTTTTTGGTTCTTCTTCTGGGTTCTCTTTTCTTTTTTTCCTCTGTTGTATAAGTGTTCTTTTAATACAGTACATTAGTACAACCAGTTTTATATGTAGTCACTCACTGTGAAATCTGTATGCAGCTGCTCTGGTTGCTATCTAGTTAGCATGTTCTCAGCTGCGTTTATTTCCAATAATAAAACGTATAAACTATCTAGCTGTTCGGAGCCAAAGGAAACTTATTCAGACCAAGTCAACCACCAGTCAAAATTAGCTCAGGCTCACACAGAAAGTGGTCTTTGAGAAGCCTACAAACCTTCGTTATGTATTTTTGTAATTTAAAAGGCGCCGTTTTCTCTGCTCGCCTGTACTGGAACAGCAATTTGTGCTACTTTAATATGTATTTGATCATTTATCAATTACACCAATTACATTATTTCTGTATGCTTGGTTTCATTAAAAACAAAAAATTACAAGGCAGAAAGAAAATAAATTATGAAGTAGTAGAAAACCATATAATTGAGATGAGAAACAATCTGCTTACAGTTCTTCAGTTTTTTTATTCGTTTTTTTTAAGTGCGAAACATCTGAAATTATCAAACATCATTTAGTGCTTTTATCTGGAGTACATTCTAAAATTCAAGGTAATTTTTTTTATTCTGAAATGAAAGTGTTTGACAGTTGGTGCCCTAAATTTGATGACGTTTGCTTTGCTACCACTGGTCTGATGAAGAATGAATTAACCGCAGAAAAGCTGATCTTACCAGCTTCTGTTTGAATCCTATAAATGTTTATCACCATGTTGGCTGTTATGTTTGAACTCTGCGCTTATGCTCTAACGCTGAGTGTAACGCTGTGTACTGATGATTTGTGTGTACCGTTGACTAACTGATTATGCTGATCTCTGCCTTAATAGCAAGAAGAACAAGTCTCATCGGGACATTAAGCGAATGCAGTGCGAGTGTGCTGTTCTTTCGAGGGAGGAGCGGGCGCGAGGTGTTATGGCCTGTGGAGAAGATTGCTTAAATCGGCTGCTGATGATTGAGTGGTATGTAAACATGAGTAATGTTTAACTTTGTGTCACAGTTTATTTAGCTTTGCAGCTGATTCCTTAATCTCCAGCCCTGTCGGAGGTTAGGGAACCAGCCTTGCGACCGGAAGGTTGCCGGTTCAATCCCCTGAGCTGACAGTAGCCTTGAGCAAGGCACCAAACCCCCAACTGCTCTTCAGGCGCTACAGATAGGGTTGCCGTCTAGTGTGTGTCTTCACTAGTGTGTATGTGGTGTTTTCGTAAGATGCATGACATTTCAGTCTTGGGCTTTTTTATTTACATGATTTGCAGTGATTCTGAACACTGACAACTGTAGAAAATAATGATGGGTGGCTAAAATAAAATTGCACATGTAATAATTGTGACAGGCCTGGTCTCGACAGTGACCATGAATAGAGATGATAACATAATGACTGTGATAATGACCTGAGAAGTAATCTCCGTATCCCTTTCCCTTCTTGAAAAGCTCATCTCGATGCTTGAATGGAACATATTGCTCCAACCGACGCTTCCAGATGAAGCAGCATGCAGACGTTGAAGTCATTCTGACAGAAAGTAAAGGCTGGGGTTTGCGGGCTGCCCAGGACCTTCAGCCGTGAGTACCTCCAACCTCAGATCGTCCATCTGAATGAGACTGAGAAATGGTGATGGATAATATAACTGAGTTTTGTTCGATTTGCTTCAGGAACACCTTTGTGCTGGAGTACTGTGGCGAGGTTCTAGATCACAGGGAGTTTAAGTCCCGGGTGAAGGAGTACGCTCGCAGCAAGAACATCCACTACTACTTCATGGCTTTGAAGAATAATGAGGTCAACACCACTTCCTTATGTCTTGTTGAATATTTATTAAGAGATGCAAGTTATTTTTTGTGTGTGTGTGTGTGTGTTGGTGTTGTGTGTGTGTGTGTGTGTTTGTGTTTGGTGTGTGTGTGTGTGTGTGTGTGTGTGTGTGTGAAATGGTTCTGATTTATTTACAGTGGTAGAGATAGGAACCACGGGTCGCCATGACTGCAACAGAGATATAGACATTTTATTTAGGTGGATGTCTGGTTGATATCATTGCCATACACAGAAATTTAGAAAAAGTCACCTTTAATTTCCATAAGTTAAATCCATTTTGTTGTTCATGGAATAGTCTTTGAACCTTTGTTGCTTGGCAACATTAGTCTATTGTAGGGGTGGGCGATGGGAAAAATATCATGATACTTTAAGACATTTTCATGATATATTGTCACAATATTTTTGTTTTCTGGAATTTGATAACTTGAAATACTCGCAAAAGAGCTGCATTTTAAAAATGTGCGAATGTGACGTCACACAAGCAGAACCCTTTTTGGTACTAAATGGATCCCTTTTCATAGCAGGTTCTATACAGAACCATCTACAGCACATTCTTCTGAATTAATCTGAAGAACCATTTTATGACGCAAATAACTCTTTAATCATGTAAAGGATTTTTTGAGTGTTCATGGTTGTTTATAGAACCATTTTGTTTACTACAGAACCCTTGAAGAACCTTTATTTTAAGAGTGTAGTTGATTACACTGAATGGTGGGAGAATGATCGATAGATTAAAAAAAAAAATTTATTTATTTTTTAAAAATTATTTGTTAAAATACTGTTTGTTGAACAGAAGTGCATTTGATCATGTTGCCTTGCAGCCGTTTTATAAAAGCAGTAAGTCGCTCTTTTCTCTTCTTTTCATTACTCTAAGCCTTATAAATGAAATTATCAAACATGTTTGTTATGAACCAGAGAGGAATGCGTTCTTCTCCAACATCGTCTTTTACATATAAACATCAAACATCAGCTTTTTTGCATATCCCAGTTTGGGACCACCATTCCAGAACAACACCCCTTAATAAAAGTAACGCGTGGCCTCTTGTGGCTTTTTGCTTTAATAGACATGATCTTGACAGTCTGAGAAAAATGACCTTTGGTTCCGTTCACAGATCATCGACGCCACGCTGAAAGGCAACTGCTCACGTTTCATGAACCACAGCTGTGAGCCCAACTGTGAAACTCAGAAGGTCAGTGCTGTACAGGAGCTTTTACTGCAACTTTATCCAGTTCTTTCTCTCTGTGTGGCGTCTCGTTCCCCCGTTTGGACGGTTAGTCATTGTGGACGGCTGCCATGGTGTCTTCGTTTTCAGACAAGGTCGTTGTATTTGCTGATTCAACTCTTTTTCTTTCCACAGTGGACCGTGAACGGTCAGCTCAGAGTCGGCTTCTTTACCACCAAAGCTGTGAACGCTGGCACAGAGCTGACCTTCGATTACCAGTTCCAGAGATACGGGTAACAAGTTCTTCTAAAGCCGCTGTCACCCTGGCGCTATATGTAATATTGAAATGCTGCTGAAGTCCCTGATTAGCTGTATCAGGTGCACAAAAAGGGAATTACAGACTTTTTACACACCACTCGCGTCTGTGTCCGAAGCGAGGGAACAAAAAATGAAGTGTCCTTAGTGTCCCATTGGTCAGTTTCACACATAACGTAGATGGACACACGAATCCACCAGCTCCACGCGCCGAGAGGCAGATGACGTGTATCTCAGCCCCTCTTCATAGGCTCATAACTCCGGAGATCTCGAGATCGGATGGAATGGAAAGAGCGGCTCTACAGATTCAGGATGGGTTTGAAATGGATTTCTGAGCTGGATCATCACAAAAATATTAATAGACACGCAGAGAACTTTCTAATTTGACACACCATCGCGCTCGTCAACCCCAGAGGGTTTAAAAAAAACTCCCAAATCATGATGAAACTAAACGGCAGATAGAATTTAATAATCCTTAGCGCTTTGTGTTGGATGTGAGTCCAGCTGTTTGAATATTTCAATAGTCATGAAAACAGTAAATTTTAAAGCAAATTTATGTAAATATATTATAGTAAATTGCGGTAGTAAGACAGGAGGTGTCTGACTCTACACTGGAGTATGGAGTTCAAACGTCATTTTACTCTCTATTCGTATAGGTTTATTAAATACCTTCTAACGTCTTTTATCAGATTTATCAGATGTAGTATCGGCTAACTAGTTCCTGAAAGCTCTGAGATGAAAATTAATGTTAATCTTATGTTGAAAATGAGTATTTTTGTCTATTTTATGTCCGTCTTCAGCTGCTTTACATCATGCATGCCTTTTACCTTAAAAGTCTTTATTACATCTCTCATTTCTGACTTTCTGCATCCCTTTCTCAGGAAAGAGGCTCAGAAGTGTTTCTGCGGAGCGCAGAGCTGTCGGGGTTTCCTGGGCGGAGAGAACCGAGTGAGCGTGCGAGCGGCGGGAGGAAAGAAACAGAGAGAACGATCACGGAAGAAAGAGACAGTCAGCGCTCTCACCACGGTATGCGTGTTGACCATTTACGGCAAATCGATCCGAGCCATAGAGAACGTCCTAACGGCTCGGACATCGTCTGCGCCTCCCACTTTCACTGGGCCGAGCTGAAACCGCGGCCTTTAGTCTGTGGAAGTGAGCAAGTGTGGAGGGAACGATGCCGAGCTGAATCAGGTCACCTGACACCTCCTAATTGCTCCGAGACTTCACTGCCCCCTCCAGTCCATAAATACTGTTTCTGAAATTACACAATGCAAGTAATCCTGTTTCTGGAGGGGCAGAATCACGTTAGTGCACTGAGTGATATAATAAGAGTCCATAACTGTGTGAGTGTGTGTGTGGGGGGGGTGTCTCATAAAAATCGGGGGGGGGGGGGGTCCGTTGAAGAATGTGCTCTATATTGCTTTCATTTGCTTTCATATAGAAACTCCTCCTCATCTCTTTAAAGTGGCTTGAGCCAGCTGTGCTGTATGGTCATCCTATGGTGGTGATAATTCCTATTTACTCATATAAAGAGAGTTTCCTTGGGCTGGTTATGCACCGTTCACACCAGAGACCCGAGACCCCTGGTCAGATTCCTATGTTAATTCGTCTTCTAATAGGCATAAAGTTAAATAAACGTTTTTAATTTACATTTTTTTGCCAAGCTTTACTGCACAGTTTGTTTATTTACTGAGTTTCACAAATTGGGGGAAAAAATTTAAATATAACATTTCATAATATAAAATCTTCTTTTTGCACAGGCAATATTTTGTTAGATTTGTTCCTCAATTAATGTTAAATAAGCAATAAATAAACAGCAATTGTGCGTCAAACATGGGGGCACCCAAACCTTTGCACATGCAACTGTGTGTGTATGTGATTAAATAATTGGCAATAAAATACGTGTTTATGTTTAATAATTAATGGAACAGTAAAAATGAAAGTGGAAACAAATCAGTTACCATATGGTGGTTTGTGCAGTCGTGCTTGTTTCATTTAGGAAGCGTTTAAAAAGCAACGTACATTTTTCACAGTATAAAATCTGGTCTGGCTGTCCACTTTAATCCTGCTCCTAACCAGAGCAGTGGAATACAGTGGAAAGGGAAGGAGTCATCACCTGTAATTCCACCGTCAGACCAATAATAGTAATAATAATAATTAAATTCCCCCGTTTATTGGTGAGCAGCGCTTTGGCTGCTGATGCATGGTGCAGCCCTGCGTAATGACCACGCAGCGTTTTCGTGGAGTCTGACCCGGAGTGCTGAAGCTTCTCAGAGAGGGCCTTCCTGACGTTGTTGATGTTTGTGTTGCAGTTGGACGAGGAGCTGGAGGCCTTGCTGGAGAACGGAGAGGGTCTGAGTGATGAGAAACAGGTGATCTCGCTCTGCAGGCTGATGGTGCGAGTGGAGACCATGGAGCAGAGACTCACCTGCATCAAACTCATCCAGGTGTGTGCATACATTAAATCCACCGCCTTGTATTCATTGTCCATCTCATCAGTTCTCACTCTGTAGAGGGTGAGAGGGTCAGCACAGCAGTACCACTGACGTGGTGGTGGTGTGTTAGTGTGTGTTGCGCTGGTCTGAGTGGATCAGACACAGCAGTGCTGGAGTTTTTAAACACCTCAGTGTCTCTGCTGGACTGAGAACAGTCCACCAACCAAAAATATCAAGCCTGCAGCGTCCTGTGGGCAGCGTCCTGTGGGCAGCGTCCTGTGGGCAGCGTCCTGTGGGCAGCGTCCTGTGGGCAGCGTCCTGTGACCACTGATGAAGGACTAGAGGATGACCAACACAAACTGTGCAGCAGCAGATGAGCTGTCGTCTCTGACTTGTCAGTCCACCTTGTAGATGTAAACATATGGAGCTAATTTACAATAAAAGAATTACATCCACAAGCAAAAAAAAAGGGTATCTGTGTTGCAAATGCGAATATAATGTGCCACGTTTGGGCCGGTTCACCGCTGACAAAGTGGGTGTGGCTATGTGTCAGAAGATCTGTCACTCCAAAACACTAGGTCAGTAGACAGTGCAGGTCAGTGCCCTCTTCTGAGACCCCCGGCCCCTGGAAAAAAGTGCTAAAACAATTCAGAGGCAAGAAATGTATCAGCAAAATGGACAAAAGGAAATGAGTGAAAATGAGTCGTCATCTTTTTTGTTAAATTAAGTTTGATCCGAGTCATTCTGTCCGTTTTGCTGTTTAACAGTTTCCTTGCTGATTGTATTATGTTATTTGAAATTTCTGGCACAAAGTCAACTCCATGACAGGCTCTCAAAGTACTGACTGCGCCATCACATACTCCGAACCTATCGCACGACCGTCGTATGGCCCAGGCCTTCTGTGCATGTTGCTCAGAAACACAAATAATCTGGATTTTTTAAGATGTGGATGTTAACGTGGTGTGCTTTATTGCAGAACACCCAGAATCATTCATGCCTGAAGCAGTTTCTGGATCATCATGGCCTTTCGCTGCTGTGGATATTCATGGCTGACCTTTCTGAGGCTAAAAGCAGCTCTGTTAACAACATCAAACTGCAGCTGGAGGTAAACCTACACGCACATACACCCACACAGTGCAAGCAAGAAAAGGATTTTCTCGATGCTTACCGAAAAAAAAACATGACCAGTGGTGTTTAGTAATTCTCATAAATGTTTAAGTGGGTCGTTACGACACGGGACCAGTCCGGTACCAGTCCGGTACCACAGCAAAGCAGAAATCCCATTAAGCTCAGTCCGTAATTTGCGTATTATAAAAACCCACAACAAATTTAGTGCGTGTACATGACATCATTTCAGTAAAGAATAAGAGTAATAATAATTTGGGATGCACCAGTTCTACTTTTTCCTTTCTGATACCTGATCCTTATACTGGGTAACAGTACTAGCAATCAGTGCGTTTACATGCAAATAATAATGCGATCATAATCCTCTGATTTTCTGCTGTTATCAGATTATTAAGTGTAAACACACTGAACCAGTTACTGACACAATCTGATTTTCTGTAGTTATCAGATTATTAAGTGTAAACACGCTGAACCAGTTACTGACACAATCTGATTTTCTGCAGTTATCAGATTATTAAGTGTAAACACGCTGAACCAGTTACTGCCACAGTCTGATTTTCTGCAGTTATCAGATTATTAAGTGTAAACACACTGAACCAGTTACTGACACAATCTGATTTTCTGTAGTTATCAGATTATTAAGTGTAAACACGCTGAACCAGTTACTGACACAATCTGATTTTCTGCAGTTATCAGATTATTAAGTGTAAACACGCTGAACCAGTTACTGACACAATCTGATTTTCTGCAGTTATCAGATTATTAAGTGTAAACACACTGAACCAGTTACTGACACAATCTGATTTTCTGTAGTTATCAGATTATTAAGTGTAAACACACTGAACCAGTTACTGACACAATCTGATTTTCTGTAGTTATCAGATTATTAAGTGTAAACACGCTGAACCAGTTACTGACACAATCTAATTTTCTGCAGTTATCAGATTATTGAGTGTAAACACGCTGAACCAGTTACTGACACAATCTGATTTTCTGCAGTTATCAGATTATTGAGTGTAAACACGCTGAACCAGTTACTGCCACAGTCTGATTTTCTGCAGTTATCAGATTATTAAGTGTAAACACGCTGAACCAGTTACTGCCACAGTCTGATTTTCTGCAGTTATCAGATTATTAAGTGTAAACACGCTGAACCAGTTACTGCCACAGTCTGATTTTCTGCAGTTATCAGATTATTAAGTGTAAACACGCTGAACCAGTTACTGACACAATCTGATTTTCTGCAGTTATCAGATTATTAAGTGTAAACACGCTGAACCAGTTACTGACACAATCTGATTTTCTGCAGTTATCAGATTATTAAGTGTAAACACGCTGAACCAGTTACTGACACAATCTGATTTTCTGCAGTTATCAGATTATTAAGTGTAAACACGCTGAACCAGTTACTGACACAATCTGATTTTCTGCAGTTATCAGAATATTAAGTGTAAACACACTGAACCAGTTACTGACCCAGTCTGATTTTCTGCAGTTATCAGATTATTCAGTGTATACACACTGAACCAGTTACTGACACAATCTGATTTTCTGTAGTTATCAGATTATTAAGTGTAAACACGCTGAACCAGTTACTGACACAATCTGATTTTCTGCAGTTATCAGATTATTAAGTGTAAACACACTGAACCAGTTACTGCCACCGTCTGATTTTCTGCAGTTATCAGATTATTCAGTGTATACACACTGAACCAGTTACTGACACAATCTGATTTTCTGCTGTTATCAGATTATTAAGTGTAAACACGCTGAACCAGTTACTGACACAGTCTGATTTTCTGCAGTTATCAGATTATTCAGTGTAAACACACTGAACCAGTTACTGACACAATCTGATTTTCTGCAGTTATCAGATTATTCAGTGTATACACACTGAACCAGTTACTGCCACCGTCTGATTTTCTGCAGTTATCAGATTATTCAGTGTATACACACTGAACCAGTTACTGCCACCGTCTGATTTTCTGCAGTTATCAGATTATTAAGTGTAAACACGCTGAACCAATTACTGACACAGTCTGATTTTCTGCAGTTATCAGATTATTCAGTGTAAACACACTGAACCAGTTACTGCCACCGTCTGATTTTCTGCAGTTATCAGATTATTCAGTGTATACACACTGAACCAGTTACTGCCACCGTCTGATTTTCTGCAGTTATCAGATTATTCAGTGTATACACACTGAACCAGTTACTGCCACAGTCTGATTTTCTGCAGTTATCAGATTATTCAGTGTAAACACACTGAACCAGTTACTGACACAATCTGATTTTCTGCAGTAATCAGATTATTAAGTGTAAACACACTGAACCAGTTACTGGCACAGTCTGATTTTCTGCAGTTATCAGATTATTCAGTGTAAACACACTGAACCAGTTACTGGCACAGTCTGATTTACTGTAGTTATCAGATTATTAAGTGTAAACACACTGAACCAGTTACTGACACAGTCTGATTTTCTGCAGTTATCAGATTATTAAGTGTAAACACACTGAACCAGTTACTGACACAGTCTGATTTTCTGCAGTTATCAGATTATTCAGTGTATACACACTGAACCAGTTACTGACACAGTCTGATTTTCTGCAGTAATCAGATTATTAAGTGTAAACACACTGAACCAGTTACTGGCACAGTCTGATTTACTGTAGTTATCAGATTATTAAGTGTAAACACACTGAACCAGTTACTGACACAGTCTGATTTTCTGCAGTTATCAGATTATTAAGTGTAAACACACTGAACCAGTTACTGACACAGTCTGATTTTCTGCAGTTATCAGATTATTCAGTGTATACACACTGAACCAGTTACTGGCACAGTCTGATTTTCTGCAGTTATCAGATTATTCAGTGTAAACACACTGAACCAGTTACTGGCACAGTCTGATTTACTGTAGTTATCAGATTATTAAGTGTAAACACACTGAACCAGTTACTGACACAGTCTGATTTTCTGCAGTTATCAGATTATTAAGTGTAAACACACTGAACCAGTTACTGACACAGTCTGATTTTCTGCAGTTATCAGATTATTCAGTGTAAACACACTGAACCAGTTACTGGCACAGTCTGATTTTCTGCAGTTATCAGATTATTCAGTGTAAACACACTGAACCAGTTACTGGCACAGTCTGATTTACTGTAGTTATCAGATTATTAAGTGTAAACACACTGAACCAGTTACTGACACAGTCTGATTTTCTGCAGTTATCAGATTATTAAGTGTAAACACACTGAACCAGTTACTGACACAGTCTGATTTTCTGCAGTAATCAGATTATTAAGTGTAAACACACTGAACCAGTTACTGGCACAGTCTGATTTACTGTAGTTATCAGATTATTAAGTGTAAACACACTGAACCAGTTACTGACACAGTCTGATTTTCTGCAGTTATCAGATTATTAAGTGTAAACACACTGAACCAGTTACTGACACAGTCTGATTTTCTGCAGTTATCAGATTATTCAGTGTATACACACTGAACCAGTTACTGGCACAGTCTGATTTTCTGCAGTTATCAGATTATTCAGTGTAAACACACTGAACCAGTTACTGGCACAGTCTGATTTACTGTAGTTATCAGATTATTAAGTGTAAACACACTGAACCAGTTACTGACACAGTCTGATTTTCTGCAGTTATCAGATTATTAAGTGTAAACACACTGAACCAGTTACTGACACAGTCTGATTTTCTGCAGTTATCAGATTATTCAGTGTAAACACACTGAACCAGTTACTGGCACAGTCTGATTTTCTGCAGTTATCAGATTATTCAGTGTAAACACACTGAACCAGTTACTGGCACAGTCTGATTTACTGTAGTTATCAGATTATTAAGTGTAAACACACTGAACCAGTTACTGACACAGTCTGATTTTCTGCAGTTATCAGATTATTAAGTGTAAACACACTGAACCAGTTACTGACACAGTCTGATTTTCTGCAGTTATCAGATTATTCAGTGTAAACACGCTGAACCAGTTACTGGCACAGTCTGATTTTCTGTAGTTATCAGATTATTAAGTGTAAACACGCTGAACCAGTTACTGGCACAGTCTGATTTTCTGCAGTTATCAGATTATTAAGTGTAAACACACTGAACCAGTTACTGACACAGTCTGATTTACTGTAGTTATCAGATTATTAAGTATAAACACACTGAACCAGTTACTGACACAGTCTGATTTACTGCAGTTATCAGATTATTAAGTGTAAACACGCTGAACCAGTTACTGGCACAGTCTGATTTTCTGCAGTTATCAGATTATTAAGTGTAAACACACTGAACCAGTTACTGACACAATCTGATTTTCTGTAGTTATCAGATTATTAAGTGTAAACACACTGAACCAGTTACTGACACAGTCTGATTTTCTGCAGTTATCAGATTATTAAGTGTAAACACACTGAACCAGTTACTGACACAATCTGATTTACAGCAGTTATCAGATTAAGTGTAAACACGCTGAACCAGTTACTGACACAATCTGATTTACAGCAGTTATCAGATTATTAAGTGTAAACACACTGAACCAGTTACTGACACAATCTGATTTACTGCAGTTATCAGATTATTAAGTGTAAACACACTGAACCAGTTACTGACACAATCTGATTTTCTGCAGTTATCAGATTATTAAGTGTAAACACACTGAACCAGTTACTGACACAATCTGATTTTCTGCAGTTATCAGATTATACATTTTCTCTTACTGGACCTTATTGAATTTCATTTAAAGACCCCTGCACTGTAACAACACATTCACACAGTTAACCGAGCTAGAAGAAAAAGTTTCTGTTCTTCTTGAACACCTCAAACCTCACTGTGCTGTTGTTCTCTGTCTGTGCAGATAATGAAAGCTCTAGCCGTGCTGCCCATCTCCAACAAAAACATGCTGGAGGAGAGCCGTGTGCTGCAGTGCATCCAGCGCTTGGCCCAGAGCCGTCCGCTTGGCCAGCCTCCGGAGCAGGACGGTTACTCCAGCGAGAGCACCTCCCGCGCTCAGACGCCTTTAAACACCCCTGACGGACCTCCAGCAAAACTGGCCCCGGAGCTGGACGGAGACACGCCGAAACGCGCCGTCTACCGCCGCCTGAAGATCATCAGTGAGAACAGCCTGGACAGTGCTCTGTCAGATGCCAGCAAAGCCTCTGACGGTAAGGAGGAGGATGAAGAAGAGGAGGAGATGGAGGAGGAGGTCAGATTGGACGCTGCAGAAAAGCAAGAGACCAGTGCGGAGACCCAGGCTGAAGGAGAGCCAGCAGTGAAACCTTCAGATGTGGAGGAGAGTGCGGAGTCAAAGCCAGAACAAGTGGAAGAGGATGGTAAGGACGATGGCCCAGAGGAGCAAGAAGCTGAGGAGAAAGCGACCATCAAGAAAGACGAGGACCAACCTGCTCAGGCTGAGGAGAACCAGATCGTTGAGGATGAGGAGAAATCTGTGGTGGAGGAGGCCAAGTGTGAACCTGAACTTACAGAGTTAAGCGACCAAGCAGAGGCACCTGCCGAAGATCAGCCCTGTGGTCCTGCCAGCGTCAAAGCTGAAGAAGATACTAGCACTTCTGTGGAAGTTCCTGACGTGGGGACGGTCAGCACTGGAGCCTCTGTGAAGAGCGAGTCTTCTGAGCCTTCAGCTTCAGCCCCAGACGTAAACATCACCACCACCGATGTGGCTGCGGAACCTTCCGAAGTCACTATGGACACCACGCCTGCCTCTGACACTACAGCTGTTAGCGCAACATCAGATTCCTCAGCTATGAACTTGGAGACCAGCTCTGCAGAGAAGACATCAGCAGAGGCTCCTCTGGTTCCTGAGGAGAGCGCTGCTCCCACTTCAGCTTCTATAGCACCGGAGGTTCCGTCCTTGGGCACCGCAGTAGCTACGGAAGGTGTGGCGACGGTGGGCGAAAGTGCAGCTGTAGGCACGCCGTCCCAGGATGAGGAGGAGGCCGTGTCTGACGTGGAGAGCGAGAGGAGCCAAGAGCCTCAGATCAGAGCTGCTGACATCAGTGAGATGGCTGCACGTCTGCTGGACAGCTGGAAGGACCTGAAGGTAAGAGGATACAGCCGGTTACGCTACACGACTTTCACCCTGATTTTAGCAGTCTGGCTGAGTCTGAGCTGCTTGGCTGTCGTCTGCAGATTCCTGCGTCAGTCTGAGGCGACTGTTTATGAGCTGAGTTTAAGGCTTAATCGAGTTTATGTACATTTAAAACTCTAAAAATGCCACATAATCATGTTTTTAAATCCATGGTCCTCACTTACGCATCTTTACCTGCTGCTTCTTTACGGCGTCAAAACGGCAGGGAAGACAGTCGCAGCGAGCCGCTACACATCTGGAGCCTGTAGTAATGCAGCTAGATATTAAAGTTTTCCTTATACAAGCCATGGAATGTAGTTCTTCCTGGTAGAACCAGGCAGCAGTGTGTAAACAACCTGAAATCTGGAACGTGCCATACATGAAAACCTGGTTCCGTTTACATCGAGGGGCTGCAACTGTAATAAACACCCCCTACACAAGAGCCCGGTTCTGTTTATACTGAGGGACTGAAACCGTGTTTAAACAGAGGATGAAAGTCTATTGATCACCTGTGCAAGAGCCCGAGTGTTGTCACAGGAATAAACTGATGGCTTATTTGGAACGTTCATTTATTGGAGATGATAGAGTTTTGTGGATTTGTCTTTCAGGAGGTGTACAGGATCCCGAAGAAGAGTCAGGTGGAGTCAAACGGTAGGATCTCTTCCCGTTTTTATGCATGCGTTTATGTGTTTATTTATTGGTTTGCTGTTTGAAAATCCCAGATTTTGGAAAACTGAATATTCGTTACTCAAAGTGCATCATTCACTCCTGAGTTTATAAATGGAAACTAAACTGCAAGAACAGCCTGTTTCGAATTCTTTGTTTTTGTGATCTGTACATTTACACACATCCATCTATGCAGCCTGCAACAGTTTAGCTCCGCCCACCCATGATGAAGGTATAAGGAGTGTTTCAGCTAGGATGAGGTACAATATGGGGCAGCCAGTCAGAACAGAGCTCATTTACATATCAGTTTACATATCAGTCTTAAAGGCACAGTATGTATTTGGTACATGAACCCTTGGAGGCCTCAGGGAGTGAGAACAAAATAAAAAACATTATATTGGCCCTTTAAAATTTTTCCGGTGCTGGTTTTGCGGTCTGGCTGTGACTGAGTTTCTGTTTTCCCCTTAAACAGATCGGAGCAGGGATCGAGAAGCAATGCTGACGCCCCGCACACCGTCCAGCAGCCGCGAGCGGGAGAGAGAGCGTGACCGGGAGAGGGAGAGAGAGCGTGACCGGGAGCGGGAGAGAGAGCGGGACTGGGAGAGAGAGTGGGAAAGAGAGAGAGAGAGGGATCTAGAGAGATCCATGCTGCGGAGCGCAGAGAGGAGGAGGAGGCGCGGCTCTGCCTCACCTCCACCTGCGTCGGCCTACGAGAGGAGCAGCCGCAGGACTGAGGACCGGTGAGATCCGCCCGGGTGAAAGCACAGCCGGACAGTTAACGGAATGTCTGTTCCTTAAAGGGCCCGTATCATGGAAAACTGTGAAAACAGTATAAACCCTCGAGGCTTGAGTTGTTGTGCTGTTTAAACATCATTAAGGTCAAATTTGTGTAAATGGCAGTTTGGCAGCAAAAACAGACCATTTTGAGCTCATGGTTGTGATGTCACAGCCAAAAGGAGTGGCTGAAGATCATTTCAGTCCAAATGTGACCATTTGTTCCACGTTAAGCACAACACAGGGCATCCAGTCAGAAAAGAGCTCATTTACATATTTAAGTCAGTAAGAAAACCAGCCTGTTTAATCAGAACCGACAAATAGAACATAGAAATGAATTATTTCTGGAATTAAAGGGGAAACGTTTCAGGCGTCTTTACAGTGGTGGTGATAGGAACCAGGCGTCGCCATGACTACAACACAGATATAGACACTTTATTTACCATCCAGAACCACCAGAGAACCTACACGAGTCTTCTGAGCTTATATGGAATGTTGATGATGGAAAACAGTGGAAAATCTGGAATAATGAGTTTTCTTTGGGGACTATTTTGCCGCACAGCGCCCTGCATGTCTCCCTCCACCATGAATGGAGTTGAAGTTCTCTAAACTCTCATAAAACAGCGTCTCAGTCATCAGGCAGTGAATTCAGAACCAGCTCATGTAGGAACTTTCTGTAGGAGCTTTTAGAGAGACGTCTGGTTCCTATCACCACCACTGTGAGGAGCTTTTAGAGGGACGTCTGGTTCCTATCACCACCACTGTGAGGAGCTTTTAGAGGGGGACGTCTGGTTCCCATCACCACCACTGGGAACGGTTCTGATTACATCTTAACTGTTTAATTATACTAAAATCTTGATGAAAAAAAGTGGAATTTCACTTTAAAGTCACACAGACGTTATAAATATACTTGTATATTTGTAAATATAAAATTTTACGGTAAATTTAAAAATTAAAATTTTACGGCCTGACGTTTGTGTAAATACTGACCTATGGGTTTTTCTTTAGCTACGATCAGGCCAGCAACAGTAAGAAGAAGCCGCAGACGAAAGAGTCTCGTAACAAGCTGTCCACCGAGGAGCGTCGGAAGCTGTTTGAGCAGGAGGTGGCTCAGAGAGAGGCTCAGAAACAGCAGCAGCAGCAGCAACAGCAGCAGCAGCAGCAGCTTCAGAGGCTGGTGTTCGATCCACTCGTCTACTCTTCCAGTCCAGGTTTTATGACCTACCCACCCGGTTACCCCATTCAAACCTACGTAGACCCTTCAAACCCCAATGCAGGCAAGGTCTTGCTGCCCACTCCGTCCATGGAGCCGATCAGTGTGGCTCCGGGCGGCACCACCCCGGCGGTCTCCTTTGAACAGACTCCCACCCAGCCACTGATCGCCGACCTCAGCATGACCTCTCCCACCCCCAGCACCACCCAGGCGGGCACGGCATCCAGCCTGGCACACATGTCCGCTCACGGCACGCAGCCACAGCCGTTTGTTCAGCCCGCAGTACCGGCGCAGGACCCCGGTGTGGCTGTTCTGTCTGTGCCGGCGCAGACGGCCACCCCGCAGGTGCCGGGTCAACAGGGCTACGCCACACTGTGGGACCCCAACACGCAGCAGGCCGTCACCGTGCAGACGCAGCCCGCGCAGCAGTACTCCGCCACGGCCCAGCCGCAGACCGCCATCTACTACCAGGGCCAGCCGTGCCAGACCATCTACAGCATCCCCGCAGGATACCCGCAGACCAACACTCCGGTCATACAGGTGGAGTTCACCACACAGCAGCACTGATACACACTCTCCTGGTCGGATTCCACGTTTTCTTGATTTTCCACATTCTCCTAAAGCCCCTGTCCACATGATTCCAAATGTTTACAATTTTTTTGTTTTGCACAGGTCACATTTTGTTTTATTTCTGGTATTAAAATTGGCAAATAAGCAGTAATTGTGCACTAAAATGTTGCAGAAGTGTGGATTTCACGTCATCACGTACATGAGCCGTTGCTCATTCTGCCCCATTTTTGTGTCCATTCAGACGTACACGGAGCCGACCACTGGCTACCTGCACGGTCAGCAGGTCTACACCGGTCACCAGCAGGGCGTGGTGGTCCAGCAGGGCGGCACAGTGACCACAATAGTCACATCTCAGACTGTACAACAGGTAACGGAGATGCCACCAGGGGGTGCTGCTGTCTGTTTTAATCCTGACTGTCAAGTCTTGCCGATCAGGATATGTATTATATCTCCTAAAAGAGGCCCTCAGAAAGAGACTTGATTTTAATTTTGCTTATATGACGGTTCAGGGGGGGCCGTTCAGGGCACCGAGCACCTGGCGGTTCAGGGGGGCCGTTCAGGGCGTCGAGCGCCTGGCGGTTCGGGGGGGGGGCGTTCAGGGCGCCTGGCGGTTCAGGGGGGGCCGTTCAGGGCACCGAGCGCCTGGCGGTTCAGGGGGCCGTTCAGGGCGTCGAGCGTATGATCGGTTAAGCTTCCAAGCTTCTAACCAATCAGGTTCAGCCTTCTGGCCAATCATGGCAGAGCTTCTGACCAGACAGACCAGTGTGAATTTAAAACCATTTTTATACCAAAAGGGAAACGTTCTGACTTATAGTTTTCAGAATGCTTTACATTCTGCATATTTATATTTATATGTGTGTAAAATATATGTACACGTGTGTATACACACATACGTCACTGTCCAGTCTAACACGCCCACGCTCCTCATTGTTCCTTCCTGCAGGAGATGATTGTACCCAACAGTATCATGGACCTTCCTCCACCTTCACCCCCCAAACCGAAAACCATCATCCTGCCTCCGAACTGGAAGGTGGCGCGAGACCCGGAGGGAAAGATCTATTACTACCATGTAGTCACCAGGTATGAAACTCCACCGCTGAGACGTTACCATGACCACCGTTCCTTTCAGTTACAGGTTAGCACCGTGCTCACTGTAGACACTCAGGCATGATGCATTAGGACCGCTCAGAAGCCTGAAATCAGTGTTTTCAATAATATAAAAGCGATCGGGTTTCAAATACATGATTCTGATGTGCTCGTCCTGAACAGCGCCACAGCTTTCAGTGGGTGTGAAGCTGTAAATGGAAACAAAGAAATGTTAGATGTGTCCAGAACGACAGAGAACTGTAGAACCAGAAGAATGAATTTAATATCCATAATTTGTCATATTTCAGAAGTAAAGGTGCATTTAAATACTTTTTGTGATGTTGTAAATTCACATTGTGTAAGTTATTATTACACAACAAACGTAAATAAGACTAAACTTTTGAGGAGTAATATTATTATATTATATTAATATATTATATACTATATTAATATACTATATTATATAATAATATAGTCTTTTGGCAAGCTTTTCTGTGTCAGTGCTTACATTTTCCGTACATTTTTAACTGCACACTTCATTAAGGAGCCAGCAGAGACTCTGAAGCGACGGAGCCGCTGTCAGATCAGAAGTTTGAATATTGGTCATGCTGGGAAAAAATTGATAGAGTATAATTTTGCAGTATTATATTATTTTTGGGTTTAAAAGTTGTATTGACACACCAAGACCTAAGGATCAATATTTTATTATTGAATTATTTGTTTTTAACCTGTCAAGTCCATCTTTACACTCATAGGTTACCAAAATGCATTTCTGTCCTAATCCACAAGGTGGTGCTGTTTCTTCTGTTAGGGAAGTCATTAATAATCAGTGGCCAGAACACGATCACCCTGCACACTTGAAACAGGCGGGACTGTGTATTTATTCGGTCATTCGTTCTTTAAGCCCATTTTTAGACTGATAGATCGCCAAAATGCATTTTTGCCTTGATCCACAAGAGGGTGCTGTTTCTTTCTGGCCTCGGTCAGTGGAGTTATTGAACAGTATTGGGTGTAATGGATTACGCTAGACTTCTGTCCTCCCTGTTCAGACACTCAGAAACTTGCTATAATACTCCAGTAAGAGTCACTGGGCAAGGCTCCTAACGTAATACACACTTAATAATAATTAGGATAAATCCTGTTTCAAGTATTGTTTATCCACCCCATGAATATAAGCATCAGGTAAATAAGTGCGAGGACAGGGTTTCCTTTTGCTTTCGGCTCTTATCACACATTTGTAATTATCGCAGTAGAGTCGTTTTATGGCTCAAGTACCTTGATGTTGAATCGTAGGTCCTGTAGTGATTCATCACGCTTAGTAATTGGCCCTGCAGAAAGTAATCAGATAACGGGGAAACTCCAGGTCTACAGGAGTCAGACAGTAATCAGATAACGGGGAAACTCCAGGTCTACAGGAGTCAGACAGTAATCAGATAACGGGGAAACTCCAGGTCTACAGGAGTCAGACAGTAATCAGATAACGGGGAAACTCCAGGTCTACAGGAGTCAGACAGTAATCAGATAACGGGGAAACTCCAGGTCTACAGGAGTCAGACAGTAATCAGATAATGGGGAAACTCCAGGTCTACAGGAGTCGGACAGTAATCAGATAATGGGGAAACTCCAGGTCTACAGGAGTCAGGCAGTAATCAGATAATGAGGGAAACTCCAGGTCTACATGAGTCAGACAGTAATCAGATAACGGGGAAACTCCAGTTCTACAGGAGTCAGACAGTAATCAGATAACGGGGAAACTCCAGGTCTACAGGAGTCAGACAGTAATCAGATAACGGGGAAACTCCAGGTCTACAGGAGTCAGACAGTAATCAGATAACGGGGAAACTCCAGTTCTACAGGAGTCAGAAAGTAATCAGATAACGGGGAAACTCCAGGTCTACAGGAGTCAGACAGTAATCAGATAACGGGGAAACTCCAGGTCTACAGGAGTCAGACAGTAATCAGATAATGAGGAAACTCCAGGTCTACAGGAGTCAGACAGTAATCAGATAATGAGGGAAACTCCAGGTCTACATGAGTCAGACAGTAATCAGATAACGGGGAAACTCCAGTTCTACAGGAGTCAGACAGTAATCAGATAATGAGGGAAACTCCAGGTCTACAGGAGTCAGACAGTAATCAGATAATGGGGAAACTCCAGGTCTACAGGAGTCAGACAGTAATCAGATAATGAGGGAAACTCCAGGTCTACATGAGTCAGACAGTAATCAGATAACGGGGAAACTCCAGGTCTACAGGAGTCAGACAGTAATCAGATAACGGGGAAACTCCAGGTCTACAGGAGTCAGACAGTAATCAGATAATGGGGAAACTCCAGGTCTACAGGAGTCAGACAGTAATCAGATAATGAGGGAAACTCCAGGTCTACAGGAGTCAAACAGTAATCAGATAATGAGGGAAACTCCAGGTCTACATGAGTCAGACAGTAATCAGATAACGGGGAAACTCCAGGTCTACAGGAGTCAGACAGTAATCAGATAATGAGGGAAACTCCAGGTCTACATGAGTCAGACAGTAATCAGATAACGGGGAAACTCCAGTTCTACAGGAGTCAGACAGTAATCAGATAATGAGGGAAACTCCAGGTCTACATGAGTCAGACAGTAATCAGATAACGGGGAAACTCCAGGTCTACAGGAGTCAGACAGTAATCAGATAATGGGGAAACTCCAGGTCTACAGGAGTCAGACAGTAATCAGATAATGAGGGAAACTCCAGGTCTACATGAGTCAGACAGTAATCAGATAACGGGGAAACTCCAGGTCTACAGGAGTCAGACAGTAATCAGATAACGGGGAAACTCCAGGTCTACAGGAGTCAGACAGTAATCAGATAATGGGGAAACTCCAGGTCTACAGGAGTCAGACAGTAATCAGATAATGAGGGAAACTCCAGGTCTACAGGAGTCAGACAGTAATCAGATAATGGGGAAACTCCAGGTCTACAGGAGTCAGACAGTAATCAGATAATGAGGGAAACTCCAGGTCTACAGGAGTCAGACAGTAATCAGATAACGGGGAAACTCCAGGTCTACAGGAGTCAGACAGTAATCAGATAACGGGGAAACTCCAGGTCTACAGGAGTCAGACAGTAATCAGATAATGGGGAAACTCCAGGTCTACAGGAGTCAGACAGTAATCAGATAATGAGGGAAACTCCAGGTCTACAGGAGTCAAACAGTAATCAGATAATGAGGGAAACTCCAGGTCTACATGAGTCAGACAGTAATCAGATAATGGGGAAACTCCAGGTCTACAGGAGTCAGACAGTAATCAGATAACGGGGAAACTCCAGGTCTACAGGAGTCAGACAGTAATCAGATAATGAGGGAAACTCCAGGTCTACATGAGTCAGACAGTAATCAGATAACGGGGAAACTCCAGTTCTACAGGAGTCAGACAGTAATCAGATAATGAGGGAAACTCCAGGTCTACAGGAGTCAGACAGTAATCAGATAATGGGGAAACTCCAGGTCTACAGGAGTCAGACAGTAATCAGATAATGAGGGAAACTCCAGGTCTACATGAGTCAGACAGTAATCAGATAACGGGGAAACTCCAGGTCTACAGGAGTCAGACAGTAATCAGATAATGGGGAAACTCCAGGTCTACAGGAGTCAGACAGTAATCAGATAACGGGGAAACTCCAGGTCTACAGGAGTCAGACAGTAATCAGATAACGGGGGAAACTCCAGGTCTACATGAGTCAGACAGTAATCAGATAATGGGGAAACTCCAGGTCTACAGGAGTCAGACAGTAATCAGATAACGGGGGAAACTCCAGGTCTACATGAGTCAGACAGTAATCAGATAACGGGGAAACTCCAGGTCTACAGGAGTCAGACAGTAATCAGATAACGGGGGAAACTCCAGGTCTACAGGAGTCAGACAGTAATCAGATAACGGGGGAAACTCCAGGTCTACAGGAGTCAGACAGTAATCAGATAACGGGGAAACTCCAGGTCTACAGGAGTCAGACAGTAATCAGATAACGGGGAAACTCCAGGTCTACAGGAGTCAGACAGTAATCAGATAATGGGGAAACTCCAGGTCTACAGGAGTCAGACAGTAATCAGATAACGGGGAAACTCCAGGTCTACAGGAGTCAGACAGTAATCAGATAACGGGGGAAACTCCAGGTCTACAGGAGTCAGACAGTAATCAGATAACGGGGGAAACTCCAGGTCTACATGAGTCAGACAGTAATCAGATAACGGGGGAAACTCCAGGTCTACATGAGTCAGACAGTAATCAGATAACGGGGAAACTCCAGGTCTACAGGAGTCAGACAGTAATCAGATAACGGGGGAAACTCCAGGTCTACAGGAGTCAGACAGTAATCAGATAACGGGGGAAACTCCAGGTCTACAGGAGTCAGACAGTAATCAGATAACAGGGAAACTCCAGGTCTACAGGAGTCAGACAGTAATCAGATAATGGGGAAACTCCAGGTCTACAGGAGTCAGACAGTAATCAGATAACGGGGAAACTCCAGGTCTACAGGAGTCAGACAGTAATCAGATAACAGGGAAACTCCAGGTCTACACGAGTCAGACAGTAATCAGATAACGGGGAAACTCCAGGTCTAAATGAGTCAGACAGTAATCAGATAACGGGGAAACTCCAGGTCTACAGGAGTCAGACAGTAATCAGGGCCCTGGGCCTTGGGCTCTAATGTAATATAACGTTGATGTTTATTCAGAAAGAGATCTAATAGGCTTTACTCTTCATCTTTTAGGCAAACGCAGTGGGATCCTCCTAGCTGGGAGGGCGCTGGGGAAGAGGCCAGTGTGGAGCACGAGGCTGAGATGGACCTCGGAACGCCGACATACGATGAAAACCCCTCAAAGGTATTTAACCACTCTGATTCTTCTCTGCTGTCAGACGTTAAAGTTAGGATTCAGACCGAAATCCCTCCGTTACACAGATGTAGTGGATCAGCCGAGACCTGCTCTGTGTCTGAGGGTTTAGCGCTGAAACTGTGAGGCTGATGTAGCTACAAATAAAGCTTATTAGCGTGGGGCTGACCGCGTGATGACATCACACACGAACCGGGTTAATTATGTGGTTTCTGACACGCTGGTATCTATAAACACAGACTCGAGTGCTTCAGTCCATGTTTATAGAGAACGGTGCGTCGTACAGTGTGAGAAACCACTCCGTCAAGTCACAAAGGTCTTTCATCATGTCTCTTTATCCATCCGCACATCTGGACACCTTGCTGCACATATGGCACTTTCTGCATACCTTATTGCGCATCTTGCACATCTGGACACTATTTGGTACCAATATCTGCACATATTTATTCATTCAGTGGTCGTTATACGCCGTTCCCTGTCCTTCCTCGTACAGTCATTACTGCACTGCGTCTCATCTCAGGTTACAGATCTTATTACAGGTTGGTGTGTTTCTGTTTCTTTATCTGCCTGTAGAGAAGATCTTTACCTTTATTACTCCTGTTATACACCCTTATTACAGTTACTGTACAGTGTTGCACGGGATCAATAAAGTGTCCGTCCGTCCATCCGTCCGTCCATCCGTCCCATATCATTAAAAATGAGCTCCTTTTCTTCTGATTAAAAAAAGCAGCTGTTTTGCAGATGTGATTGTTTCAGAAAACGTTCGTAAATAGAAGCTGCGGTTTCAAATTTGGTGGTTTTTGTCACAAAAACACAGTTACATGCGTCTGCTTGTTCATCAGCCCGTTCACACTGAGGTTAAAAAGGTTGTTTCAGCCTGGATTGCGCTCTGAATGAGGCCCAGCCAATCGGAACAGACCTCATTTACATAGGGCAGTCTTTAAAGCACAGTCTGTTTAGTTCTGAGGGATAACGAGGGATTGGAATCTGGTTGTATAGAAATGAAATATGACCAATGAATTAATTCAGCCCATTAACCAGGTCTGCGTTCGTTGGTTCTTACAGATGGACGAATATCAAAGTCCATAGTTTGAGGGGAGCACCGAATATCTCACCGCTGTTGGTATAGTCTTATATACGTATAAAATCTCCACTTTTGTGTTTTTATAGTTTTTGACATGGTTTGAAAACGCCTGCTGGCCTTTTCTTTACGTTGTCTATATGTTTCATGATCAGTAAACCAGAAGAAACGGCCCAAAAAGTCTGATTACATTGACTTACATTAGAAGTAAAGTGTTTTTTCCTCCTTCTGTAAAGTCGTCATTTTGGAGATGAGGTTTCGTTCCGCCAGCAGCGATATTCCGGCTTTTCGTCTACATTTTAGGTGCGGGGAGAGTTGCACTGGTGTAAATAAGAGATTTTTTTCACCAGATTGTGTCTTTAATTTTAAGCAGTGAGGATTTGGAAGAGCGCCGACTTGTCCTGGAGTCCCCTCCAGGCTCTGAGGTTGTTCTGGCCGCTCTGTCTAATTGAAGATGCTGCAGACTGTAATGGGTAACAGCTGCGGCCTGTCCTCACAGACAGCACTTTGGGGTTGAGAAAAGGCACATTTGTGATCTAAAATGCTTTAATTTGCCTCCAAGCTTTCAACGACGCTGGTTTTGACTTCAGTCTAAAAACATTTCTCCCATCTGATACGAGTTTAGGAGATGCAAAAAGAGCAGGTCACGCCGAATTAAAGCTTTCGGTTTAGTAAACGTTTCAGAATATTGCTCAAAGGCGCCTGAAAGGCCGTCACGGCGAATCTGTCGTCCCGCTGTCCCTCACTGCTCCCATCCCTGCAGCCACTCAGGCTGTGTGCGGTTCTCATTGTCTTAAGCCTTTGGACTTTTTTAGGACTTTACAGGCACGAGGAGAACTTTGTGTTTCTGCAGGGCTCTAATCATTTCTACAGAGTATCAGATCAAATAAAACCCAGACGTGTGCTGATTTGTAGAGGTGTAATAATGCAAAGTCCTCTTACTTTGACCGTATTTGCATTGCAGAAACAAGTAAGACGAGTCTGTTTAATCCTTGTTGTGTGAACTTGTCTGTGTTTACAGTTTTCCACCAAGACAGCAGAGGCAGACACCTCCAGCGAGCTCGCAAAGAAAAGCAAAGAAGTCTTCCGCAAGGAGGTACGCTTCCGATTCCTCACCAGAAACACAGTATTAAACATTTCTAGTTTAGTTTAAATTTTATTTTAGCTGTCAAATCTGAAAACGGTTCAAGTTACACAGGTAATGTAGTAACAGCACAATTACAAACGCTGTAAAGCATGCCAGACGTTCTACACGCTCAGAAATTAAGCTAAACTGCCACTCGTCACTGGGGTGGTTCCCTCAAAGCTCCATCTCAGTCCCTTCAGTCAGGGAACATAACTGAACCAAAATCCACTGAGATGATCTGATCTAAGCTGGACTGACTCCACACACCCCGCCTCGCCTCGCCTCCAGGCTTTTACTCTACTGCTCTGTTTTAAAACATTCGGTTATGAAAAGGAACAAATACCAACTTTTCACCTGGAGGAACTGATTTAAGCTCCACAATCAGACCTTAGAACCACTGTAGAACCTTTGAGGGAACATTTACACTGTTTGTACCCTGATGAACGAGAAACGTTCCTGAACAGAACCTTCATTTCTAACAGTGCAGTTCTTTTTTGTTTTTCTGCCCTGTTTCCTGTTTCTCTGGTCAGATGTCTCAGTTCATTGTGCAATGCCTTAATCCGTACCGAAAGCCTGACTGTAAACTGGGCCGCATCGGCAACACCGAGGACTTCAAACACCTCGCCAGGAAGGTAAGGACCCGAGAACTGACCTTGTTTGTCTACCTGTGAAAAATAGAAGCAGGAAAAGGTGCCTGTTCACTAAAGGCATGTTCAGGTTCGATTAAGACAGACCCTGCTGCAGTTCTGTCAGGGCGCTTGCACACCTGCCTTGTGTAAATTCCTTTTACGAGCTCCTGCTGGTGTGGGTGTCCTCTCATTCAGTGACACTGAATTTAATTTAATGCTCAATTTAGTCCTTTTTAAGGCCTTTTTTTGATGCTATATGTCTGCAGATACTCTGCTGTTGAGTTTTTTACGTTCTCCTACTGCCGTCCCACAGTAAGGAACTGATGTGTGAGCATGCGTGTGTTTTTTAGTTAAGCATATTTTGACCTTAGAAGCAATTAGTCAGTTAATCGTCCGAATAATCAGTAGATTGCGCTTTATATAAAAAAAAAAAAATATATATATATATATATATATATATATATATATATATATATATATATATATATATATATATATATATATATATATATATATAGTGGTGCTTGAAAGTTTGTGAACCCTTTAGAATTTTCTATTTCTGCATAAGTATGACCTAAAACATCATCAGGTTTTCACACAAGTCCTAAACGTAGACACAGAGAACCCAGTTAAACCAATGACACAAAAATATTATGCTTGTTTATTGAGGAAAATGATCCAATATTACATATTTGTGAGTGGCAAAAGTCTGTGAACCTGTAAGATTAGTAGTTAATTTGAAGGTGGAATTAGAGTCAGGTGTAGAACAGGGATCTAGTCCGCTCTTCACAACACATGTTTATGGAAGTGTATCATGACCCGAACAAAGGAGATTTCTGAGGACCTCAGAAAAAGAGCTGTTGATGCTCATCAGGTTGGAAAAGGTTACAAAACCATCTCTACAGAGTTTGGACTCCACCAATCCATAGTCAGACAGATGGTGTACAAATAAAGGAAATTCAAGACCATTGTTTCCTTCCAAAGGAGGGGTTGACCAACAAAGATCACTCCAAGAGCCAGGCGTGTAATAGTCAGCGAGGTCACAGAGGACCCCAGGGTAACTTCTTGGCAACTGAAGGCCTCTCTCACACTGGCTAATGTTAACGTTCATGAGTCCACCTTCAGGAGAACACTGAACAACAATGGTGTGCATGACAGGGCTGCAAGGAGAAGCCACTGCTCTCCAAAAAGAACATTGCTGCTCATCTGCATTTTGCTAAAGATCACATGTACAAGCCATAAGGCTATCAGAAGAATGTTTTGTGGACGGATGAGACCAAAATAGAACTTTTTGGTTTTATATGAAAAGCGTTATGTTTGGAGAAAGGAAAACATGGTGGTGGTAGTATCATGGTTTGGGCTTGTTTTACTGCGTCTGGGCCAGGATGGCTTGCCATCATTGATGGAGCAATGAATTCTGAATTATATCAGAGAATTCTCAAGGAAAATGTCAGGACATCTGATCATGAACTAAATCTTAAGAGAAGCTGGGTCATGCAGCAAGACGATGACCCTAAGCTCAGAAGTCGTTCTACCAAAGAAAGTTAAAGAAGAATAAAGTTAATGTTCTGGAGGGGCCGAGTCAAAGTCCTGACCTTAATCCCATCGAAATGTTGTGGAAGGACCTGAAGCGAGCAGTTAATGTGAGGAAACCCACCCACGTCCTAGAGTTGAAGCTGTTCTGTACGGAGGAATGGGCTAAAATTCCTCCAAGCCGGTGTGCAGGACTGACCAACAGTGACCGGAAACGTTTAGTTGCAGTTATTGCTGCACAGGGGGGTCACACCAGATACTGAAAGCAAAGGTTCACAGACTTCTGCCACTCACAAATATGTAATAGTGCATCAATTTCCTCAGTAAACAAATGACCAGTATAATATTTTTGAGTCATTTGTTTAAGTGGGTTCTCTTTATCTGCTTTTAGGACTTGTGTGAAAACCTGATGATGTTTTAGGTCATATTTATGCAGAAATATAGAAAATTCTAAAGGGTTCACAAACTTTCAAGCACCACTATATATATTCGCTCTAAAATCACAAATAGATAAAACCAGCAAGCCTGGACAGAACAGAGAACAGCTCGATTCAAAGTTCGGTGGACGTTTTCAGTTACTGTACGTCATATAATTTGCCAAAACGGGAGTTTAGTTTGCATCGTTTGGTTCATGGTAAATGTTGTTGGCATGAACGCTAAACAAAACAACTAAAATGCAACAAAGTATAATTTTCTGCTTTGATCCAAAACCAAGAGAACCCAACGACAAGTATAAACACCACCCTAAATCAGTGGTTTCCAACCCGGTTCCCACCAGGGCCCACCAGATGTTCTGGCCGAATCACCACACGACATGTTGGTGCTTTAGGCAAAATCAGTAATTCGGGATTAAAAGTGGATGAAAAGATGATCAAAGACAGCAAATGATCACCAGATTAGTCAATAAGCAAACGCTGTATATGAACCGTTCTGTCCTCTCGCTCTGCCTCGCTGTCCTTCTTTCCCCTCCCTGTGTAATTCCAGTGGTGGCACCACGAACAATAATAAACGCATTTCCCCTCACTTGACTGTAAACTCACTTATAATAGAAGTCAATGGGCAGATGCTGTGAATAAACACAGTTAAACACAATATGAAGTTTTATACAACCTAGTAAACAAGCAGTTACACTTAGGCTGGGCATCGTTACACCACTTCAAAGTCTTAATAGTTTTCCAAAACGGAGAGCATCACGAGCTCAACGTCGGCTTGTCACAGAATTCCTTCTTTTTGTCGTGCCGGCGCTCAGACTAGACGACGAGGCGAGGAAAGATAATAACACACCCAATGAGTTTGGGCTACGAATAAGAACTCAAACGGCCAGATCTCCTCAGATCACATGGACACACGGAGCTGAACGTAATAAGTTATCCTTTATTATTCATTTAGCCCATCCGTGCAGTGAAACACCACACACACACACTAGGGGGCAGTGAGCACGCTTGCCTGGAGTGGTGGGCCGCCCTGTCCACAGCGCCCGGGGAGCAGGGTACTTATGGTTAGTTTTTGTGTAATAAGCAAGCTTATGAAATAACGGCCACCAGAGATTTAAAAAAAAAAAAAGACTAATAAAGCATTTACCGGTTTAAATGTGCGCTCCTGCTGGTGTGGGTTTCCTCGTACTCAGTGTTGCTCACTCGATAGCTAATGTAATCGATAACGACAGCCGTAATCGATATGTACTTAATACGAGGTGTGAAATAAATGTGTGTCTATGTAATTGTGTGTGTGCTTTCAGCTAACTCACGGAGTGATGAACAAGGAACTCAAGTCCTGCAAGAACCCCGAGGATCTAGAGTGCAATGAGAACGTCAAACACAAGACCAAGGAGTACATCAAGAAGTACATGCAGAAGTTCGGCGCGGTGTACCGGCCCAAAGAGGACACCGAGCTGGACTAGCCCGCCGAGGGCTCGGTGTCCGAGCGGGTCGAGCCTGCGGAACTGCGGACCGGCCCGTTACGTGTGTTTTTATACTGACTTTGTTCTAAAAACTCGTCCTAACTGCTGCTCTGAAGGCTCTGCCGCCTGCAAGGAGAGGAGATTGTTAATGTTATTATGGTTATAATTGTTATTATTATTATTATTATTATTATTATTATTATTATTATTATTATGATTTATTATTATTATTATTATAATGATGAGAAAAGTCCCACAGCCAGTCAGCACAGCAGAGGACACACTTAGGGTGCTACACAGACTGTTCTCCTGATTATCATGTACGCTTTTAGCCTTTTTCCGCAATTACCTCTCCACACGTACGATTTCTGGATCATGTTTGCTCTCAGCGTTCGACCTCCTGGACTCTCCGGCGAGGACCGTGCTCGGTTTCCTTCCTCTTCAGCATGTATGTCTTGCCATGTATCCATATGTTGTTTTTTAGGTCTCGTTCACTGTCGGCCGTCCGATTTGGGGAGGCAGTTGTTTCCGAACCAGCTGTTGATTAAGGCTAACAGGAGAAGAGGAGCTGTTCTAGCAGCTCAGACAGTTTCAGGACCAGTTACGGTCTCAGGATAACCAGGGGAAAGTTCTCAACTTCACTTAAAGCATCAAACAACGACGTGGCTCTTGGGACGTCCTGCTACGTTGTCATGTTTTATTTTATTTTTCTTTTCAGCTTTTAGTGAATCAAATCGTGAAGGATGCTTTTTCCATCCAGTCTAAGCCGCTGTCGGCCCACTTTTACCCTCCTCACCACGGGGGGATGTAGCATTCGCTGTTTTATCGACCTGTTTTACATTAACTCTCATTACCTATCGCTCTTTTACTCACATCAAACAGGCAAATGTGAAGATCTTTCTCGTTTCCCCGTCTTCGAGTCGATCAGGGTTATCCTCCCATAAGCTCTTGCCCTTAATGAACTCACCCACCTCTCTCATTTGCATTAAACCCCGCCCCACCCCCTCAAAACATGTATTATATTGCTTTATATGTGAATATATTGAGAAATAGTTTTTGAGACCATTTAATTAAGAAGAGACTTTGTAAAAGGACTGTGGAGATCATGGTTTATCGTGTAAATATGTGTAATTAAACTCATAAACCGACACGCGTTCGGGAAGAGAATCGATCCTGCCAGCAGCAACGGTGTTCCCATAGTAACCACGCTTTCCACAGCTCTGTGTTGGGTTGGGTTTAAAGGTGGGGGGTGTGTTTTTGGGTTTGTTTTTGTTTTGTTTCCTCCTTTTTGTTTCTTCCTCTTTCTCTCTACAGAAAGACTAGATTTTTTTTAATGTACAAATCGGAGTCTCGCCCCACTCCACTGTAAAGTACTGTGCAAGCACATTGTCATACTGAGTGTAAAGAACATTTTAAAATAAACTGTTTTGTAAAAATAATTGACTGGCGCTTGTAGTCTCCTGCTTCATGCCATGAAGGAGGAGCTAAGCTGCTGTGGGCTGAATGGGAGGAGCTAAGCTGCTGTGGGCTGAATGGGAGGAGCTAAGCTGCTGTGGGCTGAATGGGAGGAGCTAAGATGCTGTGGGCTGAATGGGAGGAGCTAAACTGCTGTGGGCTGAATGGGAGGAGCTAAACTGCTGTGGGCTGAATGGGAGGAGCTAAACTGCTGTGGGCTGAATGGGAGGAGCTAAACTGCTGTGGGCTGGGTGGGACAAATGGCTGTAGGCTGGGTGGGCGGGGCTAAACTGAGTTTCATATGTAATGTTAATACTGGAAAATCTGAAATAACTTCTTTGCGGACTAGACTGCCTTAGAACATCCTGCATCTCATGTCTCCCTCCACCATGAATGGAGTTTAAGTTCTCAAGACGATCATAAAACGGCGTCTCAATCATCGACTTCATAACCATTTAATTATTTAATTAAGTGACCCTCATTAGTCTCACAGCAGGGAAATTTCACCTACGACTTTTAGCCCATCCGTGAAGTGAAACACCACATACACACTAGGGGGCAGTGAGCACACTTGCCCGGAGCAGTGGGCAGCTCTATCCGCAGCGCCTGGGGAGCAGTTGGGGGTTAGGCGTCTTGCTCACGGACACCTTAGTCACGGACTGTCGGCTCTGGGGATCAAACTGGCAACCTTCCGGTCACAGGGCTGGTTCCCTAACCTACAGCCCACGACTGGCCCTTTAAGTAGGGACTTTCTGTGATGTACATCTGGTGGACGTCTGGTTCCTATCACCACCAGTGAACAGTTCTGACTTGGTAAGTTTCTCTAGGAACCCAACCACTCTGTTTACATTATAATTAAAAAAATAATAATTGTTTTTCCCTTTAATAACAGAGTGACTGTGTGGATCATATGAACATTATAGAGCTTTTTAAATGAAACAGTAGGAGCCGTATCGCCCCCTACGCTTCCTGTAGTGTATTACAGTCTGTCAGAGCGACTGTGTGGATCATATGAACATTATAGAGCTTTTTAAATGAAACAGTAGAAGCCGTATCGCCCCCTACGCTTCCTGTAGTGTATTACAGTCTGTCAGAGCGACTGTGTGGATCATATGAACATTATAGAGCTTTTTAAATGAAACAGTAGAAGCCGTATCGCCCCCTACGCTTCCTGTAGTGTATTACAGTCTGTCAGAGCGACTGTGTGGATCATATGAACATTATAGAGCTTTTTAAATGAAACAGTAGAAGCCGTATCGCCCCCTACGCTTCCTGTAGTGTATTACAGTCTGTCAGAGCGACTGTGTGGATCATATGAACGTTATAGAGCTTTTTAAATGAAACAGTAGAAGCCGTATCGCCCCCTACGCTTCCTGTAGTGTATTACAGTCTGTCAGAGCGACTGTGTGGATCATATGAACATTATAGAGCTTTTTAAATGAAACAGTAGAAGCCGTATCGCCCCCTACGCTTCCTGTAGTGTATTACAGTCTGTCAGAGCGACTGTGTGGATCATATGAACATTATAGAGCTTTTTAAATGAAACAGTAGAAGCCGTATCGCCCCCTACGCTTCCTGTAGTGTATTACAGTCTGTCAGAGCGACTGTGTGGATCATATGAACATTATAGAGCTTTTTAAATGAAACAGTAGAAGCCGTATCGCCCCCTACGCTTCCTGTAGTGTATTACAGTCTGTCAGAGCGACTGTGTGGATCATATGAACATTATAGAGCTTTTTAAATGAAACAGTAGAAGCCGTATCGCCCCCTACGCTTCCTGTAGTGTATTACAGTCTGTCAGAGCGACTGTGTGGATCATATGAACATTATAGAGCTCTTTTGTCGTTGACTGAACTCTCCACAGCCCCCCTGGTCTCCTCCTCTCCTCCCGTGGTGCAGGGCATTCCACCAGGCTGTTCCAAACCACAGTTAAGCAGCTCCAGCTGTGGTGCGTGACGGCATGCAAAGCAGCCCTGAGCCCAAAACCTCTCTGCTGCTTCTTAACGGAGCAGGATAAGAAATCATTAACAGATTTCAGAGAGAGGGGCTCTGAACTGGGCGCCCACGAAAAAATAAGGAACAAACTCCTTCTAAGCCCCAACTGGACCGACCGACCTCCTGAACTCGGAACCTTTAGATACATTACTGTGGAGAACAGTCAACGGTCATTTGGGAAAATAACCTGTGAAGCTGTTTATTTACTAACATGAGAATAAAATGAGGGTAAATCTGTTTATTGAGTCTTCCATTAAGTTGAAGTGAAGCTGAAAGATTTACATTTATCATGAGTTTATTTTTTAAATCAAAAAACTTTACGTCTTGTTTTAGCCACGCCCCTGCATGTTCGGGCAGGAAGTGAGGCTGCATCCCTGTCCCTCATAGCCACATGTTGAGCAGTTAGATCCCATTGTTTGGAAGTAAATGTGTCCCAAAGTCTGAAAATCCCTGTGGAACATTAATAATTGTTGTGTTGTAATGTTCAAAGCTGTGTTTGCTGGTTATCCCATATGGGAAATATACACTATATTTCCAAAAGTTTTCACTCCCCCATCCAAATCAGTGAATCCAGGTGTTCCAGTCACTTCCATGACCACAGGTGTATAAAGCCGAGCCCCTAGGCCTGCAGACTGCTTCTACAGACATTAGTGAAAGAATGGGTCGCTCTCAGGAGCTCAGTGAATTCCAGCGTGGTACCGTGATCGGACGCCACCTGTGCAGCAAGTCCAGTCCTGAAATTTCCTCACTACTAAATATTCCACAGTCCACTGTCAGTGGGATTATAACAAAGTGGAAGCGATTGGGAACGACAGCAGCTCAGCCACGAAGTGGTCGGCCACGTAAAATGACGGGGGTCAGCAGAAACGTGTTCTCTGGAGTGACCAATCACGCTTCTTCGTCTGGAAATTCGATGGACGAGTCTGGGTTTGGCGGTTGCCAGGAGACGGTACTTGTCTGACTGCATTGTGCCGAGTGTAAAGTTTGGTGGAGGGGGGATCATGGTGTGGGGGTGTTTTTCAGGAGTTGGGCTCGGCCCCTTAGTTCCAGTGAAAGGAACTCTTAAAGCTTCAGCACCAAGAGATTCTGGACAATTTCCTGCTCCCAACTTTGTGGGAACAGCTTGGGGACGGCCCCTTCCTGCTCCAACATGACTGCCCACCAGTGCACAAAGCAGGTCCATAAAGACGTGGATGAGCCAGTTTGGTGTGGAAGAACTTGACTGGCCTGCACAGAATCCTGACCTCAACCCCATAGAACACCTTTGGGATGAATTAGAGCGGAGACTGTGAGCCAGGCCTTCTCGCCCAACATCAGTGTCTGACCTCACAAATGCGCTTCTGGAAGAACGGTCAGAAATTCCCATAAACACTCCTAACCCTTGTGGAAAGCCTTCCCAGAAGAGCTGAAGCTGTTATAGCTGCAAAGGGTGGGCCGACATCATATTAAACCCTATGGATTAAGAATGGGACGTCACTCAAGTTCACAAGTGTGAAGCCAGACGACCGAATACTTTTGGAAATATAGTGTGTGTGTGTGTATATATATATATATATATATATATAAATAATATTTATTTTATTAATTTATTTTCCAAATGTGTTAACTGAATATTGTTTGCCTTGCATGTTGTTTGTTTTTGGACGGATGGTCTCACACTTTCCTCCCTTTATTTATTCATTAATTGTACCTCCGTCTCTCGGTGCTGTTAAAATGATCAGACGTCCAGAGTGCTGCTGATGGGCTGTCCAGTCCAAAACCGGCGATTCACTGACCCCTCTTGTACCGTCCTCAAAGTATATGGTGCTCACCTGAAAGTATGTAGTGCCCACTTGAAATGATCTGCTGCCCATCTCAAGCTATACGGTGCTCACCTGAAAGTATTTGTCGCTCAACTGATGCTATCTGATGCTCATCATAGTATCTGGTGGATACCTGAAGGTACCTGGTGCTCATCTGATAGTATCAGGTGCTCACTGCAGTAACAGGCACCCACCTTAAAGTATATGGTGCTCAGCTGACAGTATCCAGTGCTCACTTGATAGTACCTGCTGCCCAAATGAACATATCTGGTGCCCACCTGAAGGCATATGGTGATCGCCTGACCAGTATCAGGTGCTCTCCTCAGAATATTTGGGCCTCTCTAGATTTGCACCGTTCAGACCTCACACACCCACACTGAGCCACACTGAGGTGTCAACGTGAAAATGTTACCATCCCTTAATCACGTGTTTATTATTGAATTCATTAATTAAAATACAAGAAAAAAGACACAAAGAACACAAAACTCATTCCTGACGGACAGAAACAGCAAAGACAGTTCAAACACGGCGCTGCCTGTACACAGAGACACAGCTACACTCGGAGGGGCGTGGCCGTTACACGGCAGGGTGTTTCGTCCGTTTGGGGTGTTTCATCAACAATGAAGCCCCATTAGAGGACAGACAGACAGACAGGAGACAGACAGACAGGAGACAGACAGGAGACAGTGCTTCGTTAACTGTACTGTCAGAATTTACTGACAAAAACACAAAAGGCCTTTTTCTGTCTGTTTTAAACATCAGAGGAGTAAATCACTTCACGCTTCGCCTCTTTTGCTCGTTATAATCACCGATGTTTGCGTCAGCGAGAGGAAACACTTCGTATGTAACTGGAGGAGAACGTCTGGCTCCAATCCGATGGAAAATGCTCCTTCAGAGAGCCTGGAAAACAGCACTGAGGGAAAATATCATCATAATAACATCCCCAAGTCCTCCGGGAGCAGCGGCAGCGATTAAACAGGCCCAGATATTCACCACCAAACGGCCGACATCAACAAGGCTGCAATGTTCCAACACATAAATATGTTCACGCTGAAGAGGAGTGCCACCAATTTTTCTAAATTTCTGCATAATTAACTGGTTCAGATGTAAACAGAGCCGTTCAGAGCGGTTTGGTTTCTAGAGGAACGGACCCGAGTCAGAGCTGCTCACAGTGGTGGTGATGGGAACCAGACGTCCCCCTCTAAAAGCTCCTCACAGTGGTGGTGATGGGAACCAGACGTCCCTCTAAAAGCTCTTCACAGTGGTGGTGATGGGAACCAGACGTCCCTCTAAAAGCTCCTACAGAAAGTTCCTACATGAACTGGTTCTGAATTCACTGCCTGATGACTGAGACGCTGTTTTATGAGCGTTGTGCAGTTTCACTCCAAACCACTCAGAATAACTACATTAACAGTACATCTCACACAATGAAAAAAAGGCAGAATTTTTGCAAATTTGGTGGAGCGTTTCACACCAAACTACTTTAACTACGTTATTTACATCTTAACCACTTAATTATGCTGAAATTTGTAAAAATCGGTGGAATACTCCGATATCGATGCTGCAGAACGCGGATGAGGATGTTGAAATTCCAGAATCACTTCGCGTGGTCAGTCCACTTTTCCATTTTAAATGCTGGTTATCCTTCTCACTTTGCTTTGCTGGTATCCATGATGTGTTTTTATAAATAATGCCAAATATGAGTGTTCTGGGAATCTCGCGTTTGACCAATCAGAGACGTTCCTGATCCGTAGAAAAGCTCATATTTTGTAGTAGGAACCAACAACCGTGCATCGTCCGGTGGAAACACTAACAGTCTCATCTCCGTTCCAGTAAACACAAGTGTTAAAATGAGCAACGAGGTGCTTGTGTCAAATACAGGCCTCTAGAGGGCGCTAGTGCAGAGAATGCTCCTTTGTTTGGTGAACACCTAAAAGTTCCTGCGGTGGAAACGCGCCATTAGAGAGCCGTCCTGGCCTTCAGACGACCGACACGCCCTGGGCGGGGGCGGTGAGGGCTTTGGCCACGTCGTGCCGCTCGATGCGGGCGAGGGCGGAGCACAGCAGGCCCAGTGTGGAGCCGTCCTGCTGAGACCAGTCCGTCAGCAGCGTGCGGACGGGGGCCTCTCCACGCCCGAAAACGTCCAGGCGCTCCTGCTCGTAGCCTAAGGCTCCGCCCAGCTGTCTCCAGCACCGCCCACTTCCCTCCTCCAGCAGCTGCTCCACCTCTTCCTGCCGGTGTGGGGGGAGGTTTATGTACAGCCGGGTGTCCTGCTTGCTGTCCCGCTTACTGCCTGCAGGGGGAGACAGAACACCATTAGCCAGGTGCTTCATAGATAACAGTGGGTGCAAACTATTCTACCAAAGAAACAGCAGCACAGGAAGCCCCACCACCTCCTCCAGAGGCTGAAGCTGCACACCGAGCAAATCTGACCGGTAGCTGGCAAAAAATAATCTGGCTTCAGCTTCAGGAGTTCAAAGGCATGAAAACGGATGAGGAGGCTGCTCTGTTTCTGCTTTTGCTTTGTCTCGTCTGCTAATGTTTGTGGCTTAACAGCAGCAACTGTAGCGACTGAAATTGGGGGTGGAGCTTCTGAAGGAGTTTGTTTTGCTGTAGAGAACCTTTAAAGGTGGCATCCAGCCCCGCCCTCGATCGATATCAGCTGCCAATCGTGCAGAAATGCCACCAGTGATCGGTATCAGCCTCAAAATCAATGACCGGTCCATCTCTGGTTCCGTGCTCACCTTTGCTGGGCTGACCGTCCTGCTGGCTGTGTGAGTCGAGGAAAACGCCGCTGTCGCTGTGCAGCTTCTCTCCCTCGGCGCCGTTATTCAGCTCTCCAGCGCGAGCTTTTCCCAGAGCTTTCTTCTGCTGAAAGGACCTCCAGCTAATGACATGCAAACACACTTCTATTAGTCCACCACTCAGTGAGGCTTTACAGTCTGGGCGTTAGACTGTATGACGCCGGCTTCAATCAGCATCATGTCAGTTTATATAGATTTTGCTATGAATTATTTTTAATGATGTATTTTAATTTGTTTTGTTTTTTTTTTGGGGGGGGGCAGAATAAGCCCCCACCCCCCAGACAAAAAACTTTTCTAGTGTTTATATGTAACCAGTTCCATATTTCTGTTATGATTTTTACTCTGAGCGCATTCATCATTAAATATTACTACACCTGACCACCTGCAGCTCGATGCCCTCACTCACCACTTGTAGGCGACGTAGATCAGCAGTCCCAGCACCACAGCTGCCAGCACAGACACGTACAGCAGGATGTTGTTGCCCCCCTGGTCCTGTGGGGTGAGTTCAGGAGCTTCGGAGCCGGAAGCCGTTCCGCTCTCCTTCATGGTGTCAGCGGGCCAGCGTGGAAACGGCCCCTCGGAGCCCGCCGGCCGGGACATGATGTTCAGTTCTCGCTCTGCAGGAACACAAGCAAACAGAAGATCAACCACATGTTGCATTTAAACCTTCTGTTTCCTCTGACTGGACCAACCTCTGATAATACCGGACCCTGGACTTGAAGGGGAAGTCCACGAGCTTTTTCACAATTCTATACAAAATTCTATCCGTTCCACCTTAAATGGTGCAGCAGTTACTTTCTGGCACCTCAGCAAAGCTGGAGAGCTCGTTCTCTGCCAAAGGGGGAATCCCCCATCACTCAGTAGCGCATTCCTCACTGCACCCACCCTTTCCAGGCCCGCCAAACACACATCACATGTTCCTGCAGCAGCCTGGTCGAATTTACAGAGTCGTTATGAGCCAAATGCACATTTTTGACCAAAAACTGTAAACAGTGCTGTTCTAGTCTTTCTGCACAGCTGTAATCCAGATGTTAGAACTGGAAATCTTTTGCCCAGATACTGATCAGTGCAACAGTGGAATACCCGTTTCCATGGTTACACTAGGGCTACACCCATTTCCACTGTATATGCTACACGCTAATACGCTACATTTGTTTCCATGGTTACACTAGAACTGCACTACAATCATTTCCGCTGCAAACGTTACTCATTTCCGTGGTTATGCTAAAGCCGCTTTCATTGTATACGCTACAACTGTTCCCACCTGTTTCACAGTTACACTACACCCATTTGTAAAATTATGCTACACCTATTTCCATGGTTACGCCAGGGCTGCACCCCTCTGTATGGTTGAATTACACTGATATGGTTTTACTAAGGTAACAAGTGATGAGAAAATGAGGCAAAAGGGTGCAAATAATATTTCAGAGGTTAACACCACCAGCAGCACCACCACCACCACCACCACCGCCACCACCACCGCCACCAATAATAAAAACTACACAGCAGAACAAAGAACAGAAGAAAATCCATTCATCTTCTCGTGTGCCTGTGTGTGAAGGCAGTGGTGGTCGTGACCTTCTGACCAGCTGCTTAACCTCCAAACCTGTAAACCTGCTAAACGAGCCCCGCAGGTCTTTAACAGGCTGTGAGTGTGAAGCTCAGACAGGCCGGCCCTGATTCTGAAGAGATGCGCTCAGAGCCGTTTACAGGCCACGGCGAACGCCGCACGGCTGATTTCTGAGTGAACATCAACTCAGACGGCCGCAAAGCGCCGGGACTGTCCTGCAGAGATCAATGAAGGAGAGAGACTGAAAAAGCAGAGTGTGATTTTCCAACTGCTGCACATTTACAGCGCCGTGAACAGCTGCTCGCCACATGTTGGCCACATAACACCACACACACACACACACACACACACACAGGATAAAAGCTTCTCAGTACGGAGAGACAGGCTGTGACCATCAGCTTTTGTTAGGATTGAATGTAACGGTTTCAATAACGTCACTATTAACCATAATAAACTGCAGAACTCTGCCTTTCATGATCAGACTGTCAGTGTCAGCGCACCCATTTAAGAAACGCCTAAAAACGTCTTGTTAATGTACCTTTTCTTTAAAAGTATAACGCACTTACTACTAATGACTGTACGACTACTACACAAACAGTGAGACTTGGGCCTTTAAATTAGGTTAGATGGAAGGTAATCCACTTGTTCAAAAACTGATTAAAAGCTCCGGAGATACTGTGGCTCCTAACAACCACCTGGAAGAGCTGGTCGAGCCCAAAACTGCCCCCATCAGATAAGCAGCACTGAAAGCTTTGATCTCTGAGAGAGAGGAGAAGATCAAGCTACTTCAGATCTGAAAACCTCCACAGGTGTTTCTGTCCATCCTTCCACTGTGAGGAGACCACTCAGCGCTGTGGGTCTGAAAGGACGTGTAGCTGATCAAAAAGAACCTCACTGAGAAAAGGAGACGGACACATCGAACAAAGAAGCTGAACGATGGACTGACCACCCCAGAGTCCAGACCTCAGCACCACTGAATGGGTTTGATCATCAACCAGCTTCTCAGACTGAGCTTTGGAGGCGTGTCTGCAGGTTCTTGGACAGCTGAGATTAGACGTAGCTGTAATCTGTACCCACCCATGCAGAGTGTGTCTGAGTTGGGCTGGCAGGCTCGGATCTCCACCTCATCGTCTTTGCAGCGGGTGCAGGGCTGGCAGGCCTGGCTGGCGCTCCGCACCTCTGAGAAGGTGCCCAGTAGGCACGGCTCACACTCCGTGTTTCCCAGTGGTCCGCACATGCGGGTGACCCCCTCGCCGCGCTCGCAGACGCTGCAAGGGGCGCAGCGGCCCGCCGTGCTGTTCCCGTCCCTCCACAGGAAGAAACCCATGCCGCAATCACACTGTGTGTCCTGGGTCGTGGTGCAGCGCGCAAGCTGGGGGACTCCGGGCGGACAGCGGGCGCACGCCAGGCAGCTGGAGAGATCGGCAGAGTCTGAGAACGTCACCCCTGGAGGAGAGAGAGGAGCAGCGATCATGCTGACCTAATCTTACAAATCACAGCATATTTACATTAAAACTACATGTCCATACGACCCACACAGTCTGTGATCATCATAGGCATACGCTACAATGCTACACCTGTTCCCATGGTTACACTACAGCTGTTATCACTGTGTACACTACACCTATTTCTATTGTATATTATTCTGATGTTATTAAAAACATTATTTTTTAAACTAAGATGTAAACAGAGCAGGTTTGGTGTGAAACGCCCTGTTCTAGATAAACTGACAGTGTCAGAACCGTTCCCAGTGGTGGTGATGGGAACCAGACGTCCCCTCTAAAAGCTCCTCACAGTGGTGGTGATGGGAACCAGACGTCCCTCTAAAAGCTCCTCACAGTGGTGGTGATAGGAACCAGACGTCCCTCTAAAAGCTCCTACAGAAAGTTCCTACATGAACTGGTTCTGAATTCACTGCCTGATGACTGAGACGCTGTTTTATGAGAGTTTAGAGAACTTCAACTCCATTCATGGTGGAGGGAGACATGCAGGGCGCTGTGCGGCAAAATAGTCCCCAAAGAAAACTCATTATTCCAGATTTTCCACTGTTTTCCATCATCAACATTCCATATGAGCTCAGAAGACTCGTGTAGGTTCTCTGGTGGTTCTGGATGGTAAATAAAGTGTCTATATCTGTGTTGTAGTCATGGCGACACCTGGTTCCCATCACCACCACTGTAAAGACGTCTGAACCGGTTCACTCCAAACCCTCTGAACCTCTGATTCCACCTCACGCACTGAGTTATGGGGGAATTTTAAAAAATAAGTAGAGTTGCCCTTTAAGGTTCTGTAGGGATTAATGTGAAGAGAAACCTGCAGGGTTCTGTTTAATACTCACCATCCTGGCACGGCTGGCACTTTGTGTTTTCTGCTCCACACTCAGACACCATCCCGGTGCCCGGCGGGCACTCAGAGCAGCAATTACCATAGTGTGTGACGCGCATGGACACACACACATCGCCCACCACCACCTAAACACACAACACACACGGGT
>NC_051213.1:50524668-50569668 GCF_015220715.1 Pygocentrus nattereri
TGTAATATATTTCTACAGTATAAAGGCGTATAAAGCTGTATAACGCTGTGTAAATCTGTATAGATCTGTACAGTAGCTGTGTGTTTGTATGTGTAAGTGTGTATAAAGCTGTATAACGCTGTGTAAATCTGTATAGATCTGTACAGTAGCTGTGTGTTTGTATGTGTAAGTGTGTATAAAGCTGTATAACGCTCTGTAAATCTGTATAGATCTGTACAGTAGCTGTGTGTTTGTATGTGTAAGTGTGTATAAAGCTGTATAACGCTGTGTAAATCTGTATAGATCTGTACAGTAGCTGTGTGTTTGTATGTGTAAGTGTGTATAAAGCTGTATAACGCTGTGTAAATCTGTATAGATCTGTACAGTAGCTGTGTGTTTGTATGTGTAAGTGAGTATAAAGCTGTATAACGCTGTGTAAATCTGTATAGATCTGTACAGTAGCTGTGTGTTTGTATGTGTAAGTGTGTATAAAGCTGTATAACGCTGTGTAAATCTGTATAGATCTGTACAGTAGCTGTGTGTTTGTATGTGTAAGTGTGTATAAAGCTGTATAACGCTGTGTAAATCTGTATAGATCTGTACAGTAGCTGTGTGTTTGTATGTGTAAGTGCGTATAAAGCTGTATAACGCTGTGTAAATCTGTATAGATCTGTACAGTAGCTGTGTGTTTGTATGTGTAAGTGCGTATAAAGCTGTATAACGCTGTGTAAATCTGTATAGATCTGTACAGTAGCTGTGTGTTTGTATGTGTAAGTGCGTATAAAGCTGTATAACGCTGTGTAAATCTGTATAGATCTGTACAGTAGCTGTGTGTTTGTATGTGTAAGTGCGTATAAAGCTGTATAACGCTGTGTAAATCTGTATAGATCTGTACAGTAGCTGTGTGTTTGTATGTGTAAGTGCGTATAAAGCTGTATAACGCTGTGTAAATCTGTATAGATCTGTACAGTAGCTGTGTGTTTGTATGTGTAAGTGCGTATAAAGCTGTATAACGCTGTGTAAATCTGTATAGATCTGTACAGTAGCTGTGTGTTTGTATGTGTAAGTGTGTATAAAGCTGTATAACGCTGTGTAAATCTGTATAGATCTGTACAGTAGCTGTGTGTTTGTATGTGTAAGTGTGTATAAAGCTGTATAACGCTGTGTAAATCTGTATAGATCTGTACAGTAGCTGTGTGTTTGTATGTGTAAGTGTGTATAAAGCTGTATAACGCTGTGTAAATCTGTATAGATCTGTACAGTAGCTGTGTGTTTGTATGTGTAAGTGCGTATAAAGCTGTATAACGCTGTGTAAATCTGTATAGATCTGTACAGTAGCTGTGTGTTTGTATGTGTAAGTGTGTATAAAGCTGTATAACGCTCTGTAAATCTGTATAGATCTGTACAGTAGCTGTGTGTTTGTATGTGTAAGTGTGTATAAAGCTGTATAACGCTGTGTAAATCTGTATAGATCTGTACAGTAGCTGTGTGTTTGTATGTGTAAGTGTGTATAAAGCTGTATAACGCTGTGTAAATCTGTATAGATCTGTACAGTAGCTGTGTGTTTGTATGTGTAAGTGTGTATAAAGCTGTATAACGCTCTGTAAATCTGTATAGATCTGTACAGTAGCTGTGTGTTTGTATGTGTAAGTGTGTATAAAGCTGTATAACGCTGTGTAAATCTGTATAGATCTGTACAGTAGCTGTGTGTTTGTATGTGTAAGTGCGTATAAAGCTGTATAACGCTGTGTAAATCTGTATAGATCTGTACAGTAGCTGTGTGTTTGTATGTGTAAGTGTGTATAAAGCTGTATAACGCTGTGTAAATCTGTATAGATCTGTACAGTAGCTGTGTGTTTGTATGTGTAAGTGTGTATAAAGCTGTATAACGCTGTGTAAATCTGTATAGATCTGTACAGTAGCTGTGTGTTTGTATGTGTAAGTGTGTATAAAGCTGTATAACGCTGTGTAAATCTGTATAGATCTGTACAGTAGCTGTGTGTTTGTATGTGTAAGTGTGTATAAAGCTGTATAACGCTCTGTAAATCTGTATAGATCTGTACAGTAGCTGTGTGTTTGTATGTGTAAGTGTGTATAAAGCTGTATAACGCTGTGTAAATCTGTATAGATCTGTACAGTAGCTGTGTGTTTGTATGTGTAAGTGTGTATAAAGCTGTATAACGCTGTGTAAATCTGTATAGATCTGTACAGTAGCTGTGTGTTTGTATGTGTAAGTGCGTATAAAGCTGTATAACGCTGTGTAAATCTGTATAGATCTGTACAGTAGCTGTGTGTTTGTATGTGTAAGTGTGTATAAAGCTGTATAACGCTGTGTAAATCTGTATAGATCTGTACAGTAGCTGTGTGTTTGTATGTGGTAAGTGTGTATATAAAGCTGTATAACGCTCTGTGTAAATCTGTATAGATCTGTACAGTAGCTGTGTGTTTGTATGTGTAAGTGTGTATAAAGCTGTATAACGCTGTGTAAATCTGTATAGATCTGTACAGTAGCTGTGTGTTTGTATGTGTAAGTGTGTATAAAGCTGTATAACGCTGTGTAAATCTGTATAGATCTGTAACAGTAGCTGTGTGTTTGTATGTTGTAAGTGTGTATAAAGCTGTATAACGCTGTGTAAATCTGTATAGATCTGTACAGTAGCTGTGTGTTGTATGTGTAAGTGCGTATAAAGCTGTATAACGCTGTGTAAATCTGTATAGATCTGTACAGTAGCTGTGTGTTTGTATGTGTAAGTGGTATAAAGCTGTATAACGCTGTGTGTAAATCTGTATAGATCTGTACAGTAGCTGTGTGTTTGTATGTGTAAGTGTGTATAAGCTGTATAACGCTGTGTAAATCTGTATAGATCTGTACAGTAGCTGTGTGTTTGTATGTGTAAGTGTGTATAAAGCTGTATAACGCTGTGTAAATCTGTATAGATCTGTACAGTAGCTGTGTGTTTGTATGTGTAAGTGTGTATAAAGCTGTATAACGCTGTGTAAATCTGTATAGATCTGTACAGTAGCTGTGTGTTTGTATGTGTAAGTGTGTATAAAGCTGTATAACGCTGTGTAAATCTGTATAGATCTGTACAGTAGCTGTGTGTTTGTATGTGTAAGTGCTGTATAAAGCTGTATAACGCTGTGTAAATCTGTATAGATCTGTACAGTAGCTGTGTGTTTGTATGTGTAAGTGTGTATAAAGCTGTATAACGCTGTGTAAATCTGTATAGATCTGTACAGTAGCTGTGTGTTTGTATGTGTAAGTGTGTATAAAGCTGTATAACGCTGTGTAAATCTGTATAGATCTGTACAGTAGCTGTGTGTTTGTATGTGTAAGTGTGTATAAAGCTGTATAACGCTGTGTAAATCTGTATAGATCTGTACAGTAGCTGTGTGTTTGTATGTGTAAGTGTGTATAAAGCTGTATAACGCTGTGTAAATCTGTATAGATCTGTACAGTAGCTGTGTGTTTGTATGTGTAAGTGTGTATAAAGCTGTATAACGCTGTGTAAATCTGTATAGATCTGTACAGTAGCTGTGTGTTTGTATGTGTAAGTGTGTATAAAGCTGTATAACGCTGTGTAAATCTGTATAGATCTGTACAGTAGCTGTGTGTTTGTATGTGTAAGTGTGTATAAAGCTGTATAACGCTGTGTAAATCTGTATAGATCTGTACAGTAGCTGTGTGTTTGTATGTGTAAGTGTGTATAAAGCTGTATAACGCTGTGTAAATCTGTATAGATCTGTACAGTAGCTGTGTGTTTGTATGTGTAAGTGTGTATAAAGCTGTATAACGCTGTGTAAATCTGTATAGATCTGTACAGTAGCTGTGTGTTTGTATGTGTAAGTGTGTATAAAGCTGTATAACGCTGTGTAAATCTGTATAGATCTGTACAGTAGCTGTGTGTTTGTATGTGTAAGTGTGTATAAAGCTGTATAACGCTGTGTAAATCTGTATAGATCTGTACAGTAGCTGTGTGTTTGTATGTGTAAGTGTGTATAAAGCTGTATAACGCTGTGTAAATCTGTATAGATCTGTACAGTAGCTGTGTGTTTGTATGTGTAAGTGTGTATAAAGCTGTATAACGCTGTGTAAATCTGTATAGATCTGTACAGTAGCTGTGTTTGATGTGTAAGTGTATAAGCTGTATAACGCTGTGTAAATCTGTATAGATCTGTACAGTAGCTGTGTGTTTGTATGTGTTAAGTGCAGTATCTAAAGCTGTATAACGCTGTGTAAATCTGTATAGATCTGTACAGTAGCTGTGTGTTTGTATGTGTAAGTGTGTATAAAGCTGTATAACGCTGTGTAAATCTGTATAGATCTGTACAGTAGCTGTGTGTTTGTATGTGTAAGTGTGTATAAAGCTGTATAACGCTGTGTAAATCTGTATAGATCTGTACAGTAGCTGTGTGTTTGTATGTGTAAGTGTGTATAAAGCTGTATAACGCTGTGTAAATCTGTATAGATCTGTACAGTAGCTGTGTGTTTGTATGTGTAAGTGCGTATAAAGCTGTATAACGCTGTGTAAATCTGTATAGATCTGTACAGTAGCTGTGTGTTTGTATGTGTAAGTGTGTATAAAGCTGTATAACGCTGTGTAAATCTGTATAGATCTGTACAGTAGCTGTGTGTTTGTATGTGTAAGTGTGTATAAAGCTGTATAACGCTGTGTAAATCTGTATAGATCTGTACAGTAGCTGTGTGTTTGTATGTGTAAGTGTGTATAAAGCTGTATAACGCTGTGTAAATCTGTATAGATCTGTACAGTAGCTGTGTGTTTGTATGTGTAAGTGTGTATAAAGCTGTATAACGCTGTGTAAATCTGTATAGATCTGTACAGTAGCTGTGTGTTTGTATGTGTAAGTGTGTATAAAGCTGTATAACGCTGTGTAAATCTGTATAGATCTGTACAGTAGCTGTGTGTTTGTATGTGTAAGTGTGTATAAAGCTGTATAACGCTGTGTAAATCTGTATAGATCTGTACAGTAGCTGTGTGTTTGTATGTGTAAGTGCTGTATAAAGCTGTATAACGCTGTGTAAATCTGTATAGATCTGTACAGTAGCTGTGTGTTTGTATGTGTAAGTGCTGTATAAAGCTGTATAACGCTGTGTAAATCTGTATAGATCTGTACAGTAGCTGTGTGTTTGTATGTGTAAGTGTGTATAAAGCTGTATAACGCTGTGTAAATCTGTATAGATCTGTACAGTAGCTGTGTGTTTGTATGTGTAAGTGTGTATAAAGCTGTATAACGCTGTGTAAATCTGTATAGATCTGTACAGTAGCTGTGTGTTTGTATGTGTAAGTGTGTATAAAGCTGTATAACGCTGTGTAAATCTGTATAGATCTGTACAGTAGCTGTGTGTTTGTATGTGTAAGTGTGTATAAAGCTGTATAACGCTGTGTAAATCTGTATAGATCTGTACAGTAGCTGTGTGTTTGTATGTGTAAGTGTGTATAAAGCTGTATAACGCTGTGTAAATCTGTATAGATCTGTACAGTAGCTGTGTGGTTGTATGTTGTAAGTGTGTAGAAAGCTGTATAACGCTGTGTAAACTCTGTATAGATCTGTACATTAGCTGTGTGTTGTATGTGTAAAGTGTGTATAAAGCTGTATAACGCTGTGGTAAATCTGTATAGATCTGTACAGTAGCTGTGTGTTGTATGTGTAAGTGTGGTATAAAGCTGTATAACGCGGTGTAAATCTGTATAGGATCTGTACAGTAAGCTGTGTGTTTGTATGTGTAAGTGCTGTATACAAAAGCTGTATAACGCTGTGTAAATCTGTATAGATCGTTACAGTAGCTGGGTGTTTGTATGTGTAGTGCGTATAAAGCTGTATAACGACTGTGTAAATCTGTATAGATCTGTACAGTAGCTGTGTGTTTGTATGTGTAAAGTGTGTATAAAAGCTGTATAACGCTGTGTAAATCTGTATAGATCTGTACAGTAGCTGTGTGTTTGTATGTGTAAGTGTGTATAAAGCTGTATAACGCTGTGTAAATCTGTATAGATCTGTACAGTAGCTGTGTGTTTTGTATGTGTAAGTGTGTATAAAGCTGTATAACGCTGTGTAAATCTGTATAGATCTGAACAGTAGCTGTGTGTTTTGTATGTGTAAGTGTGTATAAAGCTGTATAACGCTGTGTAAATCTGTATAGATCTGTACAGTAGCTGTGTGTTTGTATGTGTAAGTGTGTATAAAGCTGTATAACGCTGTGTAAATCTGTATAGATCTGTACAGTAGCTGTGTGTTTGTATGTGTAAGTGTGTATAAAGCTGTATAACGCTGTGTAAATCTGTATAGATCTGTACAGTAGCTGTGTGTTTGTATGTGTAAGTGTGTATAAAGCTGTATAACGCTGTGTAAATCTGTATAGATCTGTACAGTAGCTGTGTGTTTGTATGTGTAAGTGTGTATAAAGCTGTATAACGCTGTGTAAATCTGTATAGATCTGTACAGTAGCTGTGTGTTTGTATGTGTAAGTGTGTATAAAGCTGTATAACGCTGTGTAAATCTGTATAGATCTGTACAGTAGCTGTGTGTTTGTATGTGTAAGTGTGTATAAAGCTGTATAACGCTGTGTAAATCTGTATAGATCTGTACAGTAGCTGTGTGTTTGTATGTGTAAGTGTGTATAAAGCTGTATAACGCTGTGTAAATCTGTATAGATCTGTACAGTAGCTGTGTGTTTGTATGTGTAAGTGTGTATAAAGCTGTATAACGCTGTGTAAATCTGTATAGATCTGTACAGTAGCTGTGTGTTTGTATGTGTAAGTGTGTATAAAGCTGTATAACGCTGTGTAAATCTGTATAGATCTGTACAGTAGCTGTGTGTTTGTATGTGTAAGTGTGTATAAAGCTGTATAACGCTGTGTAAATCTGTATAGATCTGTACAGTAGCTGTGTGTTTGTATGTGTAAGTGTGTATAAAGCTGTATAACGCTGTGTAAATCTGTATAGATCTGTACAGTAGCTGTGTGTTTGTATGTGTAAGTGTGTATAAAGCTGTATAACGCTGTGTAAATCTGTATAGATCTGTACAGTAGCTGTGTGTTTGTATGTGTAAGTGTGTATAAAGCTGTATAACGCTGTGTAAATCTGTATAGATCTGTACAGTAGCTGTGTGTTTGTATGTGTAAGTGTGTATAAAGCTGTATAACGCTGTGTAAATCTGTATAGATCTGTACAGTAGCTGTGTGTTTGTATGTGTAAGTGTGTATAAAGCTGTATAACGCTGTGTAAATCTGTATAGATCTGTACAGTAGCTGTGTGTTTGTATGTGTAAGTGTGTATAAAGCTGTATAACGCTGTGTAAATCTGTATAGATCTGTACAGTAGCTGTGTGTTTGTATGTGTAAGTGTGTATAAAGCTGTATAACGCTGTGTAAATCTGTATAGATCTGTACAGTAGCTGTGTGTTTGTATGTGTAAGTGTGTATAAAGCTGTATAACGCTGTGTAAATCTGTATAGATCTGTACAGTAGCTGTGTGTTTGTATGTGTAAGTGTGTATAAAGCTGTATAACGCTGTGTAAATCTGTATAGATCTGTACAGTAGCTGTGTGTTTGTATGTGTAAGTGTGTATAAAGCTGTATAACGCTGTGTAAATCTGTATAGATCTGTACAGTAGCTGTGTGTTTGTATGTGTAAGTGTGTATAAAGCTGTATAACGCTGTGTAAATCTGTATAGATCTGTACAGTAGCTGTGTGTTTGTATGTGTAAGTGTGTATAAAGCTGTATAACGCTGTGTAAATCTGTATAGATCTGTACAGTAGCTGTGTGTTTGTATGTGTAAGTGTGTATAAAGCTGTATAACGCTGTGTAAATCTGTATAGATCTGTACAGTAGCTGTGTGTTTGTATGTGTAAGTGTGTATAAAGCTGTATAACGCTGTGTAAATCTGTATAGATCTGTACAGTAGCTGTGTGTTTGTATGTGTAAGTGTGTATAAAGCTGTATAACGCTGTGTAAATCTGTATAGATCTGTACAGTAGCTGTGTGTTTGTATGTGTAAGTGCTGTATAAAGCTGTATAACGCTGTGTAAATCTGTATAGATCTGTACAGTAGCTGTGTGTTTGTATGTGTAAGTGTGTATAAAGCTGTATAACGCTCTGTAAATCTGTATAGATCTGTACAGTAGCTGTGTGTTTGTATGTGTAAGTGCGTATAAAGCTGTATAACGCTGTGTAAATCTGTATAGATCTGTACAGTAGCTGTGTGTTTGTATGTGTAAGTGTGTATAAAGCTGTATAACGCTGTGTAAATCTGTATAGATCTGTACAGTAGCTGTGTGTTTGTATGTGTAAGTGTGTATAAAGCTGTATAACGCTGTGTAAATCTGTATAGATCTGTACAGTAGCTGTGTGTTTGTATGTGTAAGTGTGTATAAAGCTGTATAACGCTGTGTAAATCTGTATAGATCTGTACAGTAGCTGTGTGTTTGTATGTGTAAGTGTGTATAAAGCTGTATAACGCTGTGTAAATCTGTATAGATCTGTACAGTAGCTGTGTGTTTGTATGTGTAAGTGTGTATAAAGCTGTATAACGCTGTGTAAATCTGTATAGATCTGTACAGTAGCTGTGTGTTTGTATGTGTAAGTGTGTATAAAGCTGTATAACGCTGTGTAAATCTGTATAGATCTGTACAGTAGCTGTGTGTTTGTATGTGTAAGTGTGTATAAAGCTGTATAACGCTGTGTAAATCTGTATAGATCTGTACAGTAGCTGTGTGTTTGTATGTGTAAGTGTGTATAAAGCTGTATAACGCTGTGTAAATCTGTATAGATCTGTACAGTAGCTGTGTGTTTGTATGTGTAAGTGCTGTATAAAGCTGTATAACGCTGTGTAAATCTGTATAGATCTGTACAGTAGCTGTGTGTTTTGTATGTGTAAGTGTGTATAAAGCTGTATAACGCTGTGTAAATCTGTATAGATCTGTACAGTAGCTGTGTGTTTGTATGTGTAAGTGTGTATAAAGCTGTATAACGCTGTGTAAATCTGTATAGATCTGTACAGTAGCTGTGTGTTTGTATGTGTAAGTGTGTATAAAGCTGTATAACGCTGTGTAAATCTGTATAGATCTGTACAGTAGCTGTGTGTTTGTATGTGTAAGTGTGTATAAAGCTGTATAACGCTGTGTAAATCTGTATAGATCTGTACAGTAGCTGTGTGTTTGTATGTGTAAGTGTGTATAAAGCTGTATAACGCTGTGTAAATCTGTATAGATCTGTACAGTAGCTGTGTGTTTGTATGTGTAAGTGTGTATAAAGCTGTATAACGCTGTGTAAATCTGTATAGATCTGTACAGTAGCTGTGTGTTTGTATGTGTAAGTGTGTATAAGCTGTATAACGCTGTGTAAATCTGTATAGATCTGTACAGTAGCTGTGTGTTTGTATGTGTAAGTGCGTATAAAGCTGTATAACGCTGTGTAAATCTGTATAGATCTGTACAGTAGCTGTGTGTTTGTATGTGTAAGTGTGTATAAAGCTGTATAACGCTGTGTAAATCTGTATAGATCTGTACAGTAGCTGTGTGTTTGTATGTGTAAGTGTGTATAAAGCTGTATAACGCTGTGTAAATCTGTATAGATCTGTACAGTAGCTGTGTGTTTGTATGTGTAAGTGTGTATAAAGCTGTATAACGCTGTGTAAATCTGTATAGATCTGTACAGTAGCTGTGTGTTTGTATGTGTAAGTGTGTATAAAGCTGTATAACGCTGTGTAAATCTGTATAGATCTGTACAGTAGCTGTGTGTTGTATGTGTAAGTGTGTATAAAGCTGTATAACGCTGTGTAAATCTGTATAGATCTGTACAGTAGCTGTGTGTTTGTATGTGTAAGTGCGTATAAAGCTGTATAACGCTGTGTAAATCTGTATAGATCTGTACAGTAGCTGTGTGTTTGTATGTGTAAGTGTGTATAAAGCTGTATAACGCTGTGTAAATCTGTATAGATCTGTACAGTAGCTGTGTGTTTGTATGTGTAAGTGCTGTATAAAGCTGTATAACGCTGTGTAAATCTGTATAGATCTGTACAGTAGCTGTGTGTTTGTATGTGTAAGTGTGTATAAAGCTGTATAACGCTGTGTAAATCTGTATAGATCTGTACAGTAGCTGTGTGTTTGTATGTGTAAGTGTGTATAAAGCTGTATAACGCTGTGTAAATCTGTATAGATCTGTACAGTAGCTGTGTGTTTGTATGTGTAAGTGTGTATAAAGCTGTATAACGCTGTGTAAATCTGTATAGATCTGTACAGTAGCTGTGTGTTTGTATGTGTAAGTGCGTATAAAGCTGTATAACGCTGTGTAAATCTGTATAGATCTGTACAGTAGCTGTGTGTTTGTATGTGTAAGTGTGTATAAAGCTGTATAACGCTGTGTAAATCTGTATAGATCTGTACAGTAGCTGTGTGTTTGTATGTGTAAGTGTGTATAAAGCTGTATAACGCTGTGTAAATCTGTATAGATCTGTACAGTAGCTGTGTGTTTGTATGTGTAAGTGTGTATAAAGCTGTATAACGCTGTGTAAATCTGTATAGATCTGTACAGTAGCTGTGTGTTTGTATGTGTAAGTGTGTATAAAGCTGTATAACGCTGTGTAAATCTGTATAGATCTGTACAGTAGCTGTGTGTTTGTATGTGTAAGTGTGTATAAAGCTGTATAACGCTGTGTAAATCTGTATAGATCTGTACAGTAGCTGTGTGTTTGTATGTGTAAGTGTGTATAAAGCTGTATAACGCTGTGTAAATCTGTATAGATCTGTACAGTAGCTGTGTGTTTGTATGTGTAAGTGCGTATAAAGCTGTATAACGCTGTGTAAATCTGTATAGATCTGTACAGTAGCTGTGTGTTTGTATGTGTAAGTGCGTATAAAGCTGTATAACGCTGTGTAAATCTGTATAGATCTGTACAGTAGCTGTGTGTTTGTATGTGTAAGTGTGTATAAAGCTGTATAACGCTGTGTAAATCTGTATAGATCTGTACAGTAGCTGTGTGTTTGTATGTGTAAGTGTGTATAAAGCTGTATAACGCTGTGTAAATCTGTATAGATCTGTACAGTAGCTGTGTGTTTGTATGTGTAAGTGTGTATAAAGCTGTATAACGCTGTGTAAATCTGTATAGATCTGTACAGTAGCTGTGTGTTTGTATGTGTAAGTGTGTATAAAGCTGTATAACGCTGTGTAAATCTGTATAGATCTGTACAGTAGCTGTGTGTTTGTATGTGTAAGTGAGTATAAAGCTGTATAACGCTGTGTAAATCTGTATAGATCTGTACAGTAGCGGTGTGTTTGTATGTGTAAGTGTGTATAAAGCTGTATAACGCTGTGTAAATCTGTATAGATCTGTACAGTAGCTGTGTGTTTGTATGTGTAAGTGTGTATAAAGCTGTATAACGCTGTGTAAATCTGTATAGATCTGTACAGTAGCTGTGTGTTTGTATGTGTAAGTGTGTATAAAGCTGTATAACGCTGTGTAAATCTGTATAGATCTGCTACAGTAGCTGTGTGTTTGTATGTGTAAGTGTGTATAAAGCTGTATAACGCTGTGTAAATCTGTATAGATCTGTACAGTAGCTGTGTGTTTGTATGTGTAAGTGTGTATAAAGCTGTATAACGCTGTGTAAATCTGTATAGATCTGTACAGTAGCTGTGTGTTTGTATGTGTAAGTGTGTATAAAGCTGTATAACGCTGTGTAAATCTGTATAGATCTGTACAGTAGCTGTGTGTTTGTATGTGTAAGTGTGTATAAAGCTGTATAACGCTGTGTAAATCTGTATAGATCTGTACAGTAGCTGTGTGTTTGTATGTGTAAGTGTGTATAAAGCTGTATAACGCTGTGTAAATCTGTATAGATCTGTACAGTAGCTGTGTGTTTGTATGTGTAAGTGTGTATAAAGCTGTATAACGCTGTGTAAATCTGTATAGATCTGTACAGTAGCTGTGTGTTTGTATGTGTAAGTGTGTATAAAGCTGTATAACGCTGTGTAAATCTGTATAGATCTGTACAGTAGCTGTGTGTTTGTATGTGTAAGTGTGTATAAAGCTGTATAACGCTGTGTAAATCTGTATAGATCTGTACAGTAGCTGTGTGTTTGTATGTGTAAGTGTGTATAAAGCTGTATAACGCTGTGTAAATCTGTATAGATCTGTACAGTAGCTGTGTGTTTGTATGTGTAAGTGTGTATAAAGCTGTATAACGCTGTGTAAATCTGTATAGATCTGTACAGTAGCTGTGTGTTTGTATGTGTAAGTGTGTATAAAGCTGTATAACGCTGTGTAAATCTGTATAGATCTGTACAGTAGCTGTGTGTTTGTATGTGTAAGTGTGTATAAAGCTGTATAACGCTGTGTAAATCTGTATAGATCTGTACAGTAGCTGTGTGTTTGTATGTGTAAGTGTGTATAAAGCTGTATAACGCTGTGTAAATCTGTATAGATCTGTACAGTAGCTGTGTGTTTGTATGTGTAAGTGTGTATAAAGCTGTATAACGCTGTGTAAATCTGTATAGATCTGTACAGTAGCTGTGTGTTTGTATGTGTAAGTGTGTATAAAGCTGTATAACGCTGTGTAAATCTGTATAGATCTGTACAGTAGCTGTGTGTTTGTATGTGTAAGTGTGTATAAAGCTGTATAACGCTGTGTAAATCTGTATAGATCTGTACAGTAGCTGTGTGTTTGTATGTGTAAGTGTGTATAAAGCTGTATAACGCTGTGTAAATCTGTATAGATCTGTACAGTAGCTGTGTGTTTGTATGTGTAAGTGTGTATAAAGCTGTATAACGCTGTGTAAATCTGTATAGATCTGTACAGTAGCTGTGTGTTTGTATGTGTAAGTGTGTATAAAGCTGTATAACGCTGTGTAAATCTGTATAGATCTGTACAGTTAGCTGTGTGTTTGTATGTGTAAGTGTGTATAAAGCTGTATAACGCTGTGTAAATCTGTATAGATCTGTACAGTAGCTGTGTGTTTGTATGTGTAAGTGCGTATAAAGCTGTATAACGCTGTGTTAAATCTGTATAGATCTGTACAGTAGCTGTGTGTTTGTATGTGTAAGTGGTATATAAAGCTGTATAACGCTGTGTAAATCTGTATAGATCTGTACAGTAGCTGTGTGTTTGTATGTGTAAGTGCGTATAAAGCTGTATAACGCTGTGTAAATCTGTATAGATCTGTACAGTAGCTGTGTGTTTGTATGTGTAAGTGTGTATAAAGCTGTATAACGCTGTGTAAATCTGTATAGATCTGTACAGTAGCTGTGTGTTTGTATGTGTAAGTGTGTATAAAGCTGTATAACGCTGTGTAAATCTGTATAGATCTGTACAGTAGCTGTGTGTTTGTATGTGTAAGTGTGTATAAAGCTGTATAACGCTGTGTAAATCTGTATAGATCTGTACAGTAGCTGTGTGTTTGTATGTGTAAGTGTGTATAAAGCTGTATAACGCTGTGTAAATCTGTATAGATCTGTACAGTAGCTGTGTGTTTGTATGTGTAAGTGTGTATAAAGCTGTATAACGCTGTGTAAATCTGTATAGATCTGTACAGTAGCTGTGTGTTTGTATGTGTAAGTGTGTATAAAGCTGTATAACGCTGTGTAAATCTGTATAGATCTGTACAGTAGCTGTGTGTTTGTATGTGTAAGTGTGTATAAAGCTGTTATAACGCTGTGTAAATCTGTATAGATCTGTACAGTAGCTGTGTGTTTGTATGTGTAAGTGTGTATAAAGCTGTATAACGCTGTGTAAATCTGTATAGATCTGTACAGTAGCTGTGTGTTTGTATGTGTAAGTGTGTATAAAGCTGTATAACGCTGTGTAAATCTGTATAGATCTGTACAGTAGCTGTGTGTTTGTATGTGTAAGTGTGTATAAAGCTGTATAACGCTGTGTAAATCTGTATAGATCTGTACAGTAGCTGTGTGTTTGTATGTGTAAGTGTGTATAAAGCTGTATAACCGCTGTGTAATCTGTATAGATCTGTACAGTAGCTGGTGTGTTTGTATGTGTAAGTGTGTATAAAGCTGTATAACGCTGTGTAAATCTGTATAGATCTGTACAGTAGCTGTGTGTTTGTATGTGTAAGTGTGTATAAAGCTGTATAACGCTGTGTAAATCTGTATAGATCTGTACAGTAGCTGTGTGTTTGTATGTGTAAGTGGCGTATAAAGCTGTATAACGCTGTGTAAATCTGTATAGATCTGTACAGTAGCTGTGTGTTTGTATGTGTAAGTGTGTATAAAGCTGTATAACGCTGTGTAAATCTGTATATATCTGTACAGTAGCTGTGTGTTTGTATGTGTAAGTGTGTATAAAGCTGTATAACGCTGTGTAAATCTGTATAGATCTGTACAGTAGCTGTGTGTTTGTATGTGTAAGTGCGTATAAAGCTGTATAACGCTGTGTAAATCTGTATAGATCTGTACAGTAGCTGTGTGTTTGTATGTGTAAGTGCGTATAAAGCTGTATAACGCTGTGTAAAATCTGTATAGATCTGTACAGTAGCTGTGTGTTTGTATGTGTAAGTGTGTATAAAGCTGTATAACGCTGTGTAAATCTGTATAGATCTGTACATTAGCTGTGTGTTTGTATGTGTAAGTGGGTATAAAGCTGTATAACGCTGTGTAAATCTGTATAGATCTGTACAGTAGCTGTGTGTTTGTATGTGTAAGTGCGTATAAAGCTGTATAAACGCTGTGTAAATCTGTATAGATCTGTACAGTAGCTGTGTGTTTGTATGTGTAAGTGTGTATAAAGCTGTATAACGCTGTGTAAATCTGTATAGATCTGTACAGTAGCTGTGTGTTTGTATGTGTAAGTGTGTATAAAGCTGTATAACGCTGTGTAAATCTGTATAGATCTGTACAGTAGCTGTGTGTTTGTATGTGTAAGTGCGTATAAAGCTGTATAACGCTGTGTAAAATCTGTATAGATCTGTACAGTAGCTGTGTGTTTTGTATGTGTAAGTGTGTATAAAGCTGTATAACGCTGTGTAAATCTGTATAGATCTGTAACAGTACTGTGTTGTTGTATGTGTAAGTGTGTATAAGCTGTATAACGCTGTGTAAATCTGTATAGATCTGTACAGTAGCTGTGTGTTTGTATGTGTAAGTGTGTATAAAGCTGTATAACGCTGTGTAAATCTGTATAGATCTGTACAGTAGCTGTGTGTTTGTATGTGTAAGTGTGTATAAGCTGTATAACGCTGTGTAAATCTGTATAGATCTGTACAGTAGCTGTGTGTTTGTATGTGTAAGTGCTGTATAAAGCTGTATAACGCTGTGTAAAATCTGTATAGATCTGTACAGTAGCTGTGTGTTTGTATGTGAAAGTGTGTAAAACGCTGTATAACGCTGTGTAAATCTGTATAGATCTGTACAGTAGCTGTGTGTTTGTATGTGTAAGTGTGTATAAAGCTGTATAACGCTGTGTAAATCTGTATAGATCTGTACAGTAGCTGTGTGTTTGTATGTGTAAGTGTGTATAAAGCTGTATAACGCTGTGTAAATCTGTATAGATCTGTACAGTAGCTGTGTGTTTGTATGTGTAAGTGTGTATAAAGCTGTATAACGCTGTGTAAATCTGTATAGATCTGTACAGTAGCTGTGTGTTTGTATGTGTAAGTGTGTATAAAGCTGTATAACGCTGTGTAAATCTGTATAGATCTGTACAGTAGCTGTGTGTTTGTATGTGTAAGTGTGTATAAAGCTGTATAACGCTGTGTAAATCTGTATAGATCTGTACAGTAGCTGTGTGTTTGTATGTGTAAGTGGTATAAAGCTGTATAACGCTGTGTAAATCTGTATAGATCTGTACAGTAGCTGTGTGTTTGTATGTGTAAGTGTGTATAAAGCTGTATAACGCTGTGTAAATCTGTATAGATCTGTACAGTAGCTGTGTGTTTGTATGTGTAAGTGTGTATAAAGCTGTATAACGCTGTGTAAATCTGTATAGATCTGTACAGTAGCTGTGTGTTTGTATGTGTAAGTGTGTATAAAGCTGTATAACGCTGTGTAAATCTGTATAGATCTGTACAGTAGCTGTGTTTTGTATGTGTAAGTGTGTATAAAGCTGTATAACGCTGTGTAAATCTGTATAGATCTGTACAGTAGCTGTGTGTTTGTATGTGTAAGTGGTATAAAGCTGTATAACGCTGTGTAAATCTGTATAGATCTGTACAGTAGCTGTGTGTTTGTATGTGTAAGTGTGTATAAAGCTGTATAACGCTGTGTAAATCTGTATAGATCTGTACAGTAGCTGTGTGTTTGTATGTGTAAGTGTGTATAAAGCTGTATAACGCTGTGTAAATCTGTATAGATCTGTACAGTAGCTGTGTGTTTGTATGTGTAAGTGTGTATAAAGCTGTATAACGCTGTGTAAATCTGTATAGATCTGTACAGTAGCTGTGTGTTTGTATGTGTAAGTGTGTATAAAGCTGTATAACGCTGTGTAAATCTGTATAGATCTGTACAGTAGCTGTGTGTTTGTATGTGTAAGTGTGTATAAAGCTGTATAACGCTGTGTAAATCTGTATAGATCTGTACAGTAGCTGTGTGTTTGTATGTGTAAGTGTGTATAAAGCTGTATAACGCTGTGTAAATCTGTATAGATCTGTACAGTAGCTGTGTGTTTGTATGTGTAAGTGTGTATAAAGCTGTATAACGCTGTGTAAATCTGTATAGATCTGTACAGTAGCTGTGTGTTTGTATGTGTAAGTGTGTATAAAGCTGTATAACGCTGTGTAAATCTGTATAGATCTGTACAGTAGCTGTGTGTTTGTATGTGTAAGTGTGTATAAAGCTGTATAACGCTGTGTAAATCTGTATAGATCTGTACAGTAGCTGTGTGTTTGTATGTGTAAGTGTGTATAAAGCTGTATAACGCTGTGTAAATCTGTATAGATCTGTACAGTAGCTGTGTGTTTGTATGTGTAAGTGTGTATAAAGCTGTATAACGCTGTGTAAATCTGTATAGATCTGTACAGTAGCTGTGTGTTTGTATGTGTAAGTGTGTATAAAGCTGTATAACGCTGTGTAAATCTGTATAGATCTGTACAGTAGCTGTGTGTTTGTATGTGTAAGTGTGTATAAAGCTGTATAACGCTGTGTAAATCTGTATAGATCTGTACAGTAGCTGTGTGTTTGTATGTGTAAGTGTGTATAAAGCTGTATAACGCTGTGTAAATCTGTATAGATCTGTACAGTAGCTGTGTGTTTGTATGTGTAAGTGTGTATAAAGCTGTATAACGCTGTGTAAATCTGTATAGATCTGTACAGTAGCTGTGTGTTTGTATGTGTAAGTGTGTATAAAGCTGTATAACGCTGTGTAAATCTGTATAGATCTGTACAGTAGCTGTGTGTTTGTATGTGTAAGTGTGTATAAAGCTGTATAACGCTGTGTAAATCTGTATAGATCTGTACAGTAGCTGTGTGTTTGTATGTGTAAGTGTGTATAAAGCTGTATAACGCTGTGTAAATCTGTATAGATCTGTACAGTAGCTGTGTGTTTGTATGTGTAAGTGTGTATAAAGCTGTATAACGCTGTGTAAATCTGTATAGATCTGTACAGTAGCTGTGTGTTTGTATGTGTAAGTGTGTATAAAGCTGTATAACGCTGTGTAAATCTGTATAGATCTGTACAGTAGCTGTGTGTTTGTATGTGTAAGTGTGTATAAAGCTGTATAACGCTGTGTAAATCTGTATAGATCTGTACAGTAGCTGTGTGTTTGTATGTGTAAGTGTGTATAAAGCTGTATAACGCTGTGTAAATCTGTATAGATCTGTACAGTAGCTGTGTGTTTGTATGTGTAAGTGTGTATAAAGCTGTATAACGCTGTGTAAATCTGTATAGATCTGTACAGTAGCTGTGTGTTTGTATGTGTAAGTGTGTATAAAGCTGTATAACGCTGTGTAAATCTGTATAGATCTGTACAGTAGCTGTGTGTTTGTATGTGTAAGTGTGTATAAAGCTGTATAACGCTGTGTAAATCTGTATAGATCTGTACAGTAGCTGTGTGTTTGTATGTGTAAGTGTGTATAAAGCTGTATAACGCTGTGTAAATCTGTATAGATCTGTACAGTAGCTGTGTGTTTGTATGTGTAAGTGTGTATAAAGCTGTATAACGCTGTGTAAATCTGTATAGATCTGTACAGTAGCTGTGTGTTTGTATGTGTAAGTGTGTATAAAGCTGTATAACGCTGTGTAAATCTGTATAGATCTGTACAGTAGCTGTGTGTTTGTATGTGTAAGTGTGTATAAAGCTGTATAACGCTGTGTAAATCTGTATAGATCTGTACAGTAGCTGTGTGTTTGTATGTGTAAGTGTGTATAAAGCTGTATAACGCTGTGTAAATCTGTATAGATCTGTACAGTAGCTGTGTGTTTGTATGTGTAAGTGTGTATAAAGCTGTATAACGCTGTGTAAATCTGTATAGATCTGTACAGTAGCTGTGTGTTTGTATGTGTAAGTGTGTATAAAGCTGTATAACGCTGTGTAAATCTGTATAGATCTGTACAGTAGCTGTGTGTTTGTATGTGTAAGTGTGTATAAAGCTGTATAACGCTGTGTAAATCTGTATAGATCTGTACAGTAGCTGTGTGTTTGTATGTGTAAGTGTGTATAAAGCTGTATAACGCTGTGTAAATCTGTATAGATCTGTACAGTAGCTGTGTGTTTGTATGTGTAAGTGTGTATAAAGCTGTATAACGCTGTGTAAATCTGTATAGATCTGTACAGTAGCTGTGTGTTTGTATGTGTAAGTGTATAAAGCTGTATAACGCTGTGTAAATCTGTATAGATCTGTACAGTAGCTGTGTGTTTGTATGTGTAAGTGTGTATAAAGCTGTATAACGCTGTGTAAATCTGTATAGATCTGTACAGTAGCTGTGTGTTTGTATGTGTAAGTGTGTATAAAGCTGTATAACGCTGTGTAAATCTGTATAGATCTGTACAGTAGCTGTGTGTTTGTATGTGTAAGTGTGTATAAAGCTGTATAACGCTGTGTAAATCTGTATAGATCTGTACAGTAGCTGTGTGTTTGTATGTGTAAGTGTGTATAAAGCTGTATAACGCTGTGTAAATCTGTATAGATCTGTACAGTAGCTGTGTGTTTGTATGTGTAAGTGTGTATAAAGCTGTATAACGCTGTGTAAATCTGTATAGATCTGTACAGTAGCTGTGTGTTTGTATGTGTAAGTGTGTATAAAGCTGTATAACGCTGTGTAAATCTGTATAGATCTGTACAGTAGCTGTGTGTTTGTATGTGTAAGTGTGTATAAAGCTGTATAACGCTGTGTAAATCTGTATAGATCTGTACAGTAGCTGTGTGTTTGTATGTGTAAGTGTGTATAAAGCTGTATAACGCTGTGTAAATCTGTATAGATCTGTACAGTAGCTGTGTGTTTGTATGTGTAAGTGTGTATAAAGCTGTATAACGCTGTGTAAATCTGTATAGATCTGTACAGTAGCTGTGTGTTTGTATGTGTAAGTGTGTATAAAGCTGTATAACGCTGTGTAAATCTGTATAGATCTGTACAGTAGCTGTGTGTTTGTATGTGTAAGTGTGTATAAAGCTGTATAACGCTGTGTAAATCTGTATAGATCTGTACAGTAGCTGTGTGTTTGTATGTGTAAGTGTGTATAAAGCTGTATAACGCTGTGTAAATCTGTATAGATCTGTACAGTAGCTGTGTGTTTGTATGTGTAAGTGTGTATAAAGCTGTATAACGCTGTGTAAATCTGTATAGATCTGTACAGTAGCTGTGTGTTTGTATGTGTAAGTGTGTATAAAGCTGTATAACGCTGTGTAAATCTGTATAGATCTGTACAGTAGCTGTGTGTTTGTATGTGTAAGTGTGTATAAAGCTGTATAACGCTGTGTAAATCTGTATAGATCTGTACAGTAGCTGTGTGTTTGTATGTGTAAGTGTGTATAAAGCTGTATAACGCTGTGTAAATCTGTATAGATCTGTACAGTAGCTGTGTGTTTGTATGTGTAAGTGTGTATAAAGCTGTATAACGCTGTGTAAATCTGTATAGATCTGTACAGTAGCTGTGTGTTTGTATGTGTAAGTGTGTATAAAGCTGTATAACGCTGTGTAAATCTGTATAGATCTGTACAGTAGCTGTGTGTTTGTATGTGTAAGTGTGTATAAAGCTGTATAACGCTGTGTAAATCTGTATAGATCTGTACAGTAGCTGTGTGTTTGTATGTGTAAGTGTGTATAAAGCTGTATAACGCTGTGTAAATCTGTATAGATCTGTACAGTAGCTGTGTGTTTGTATGTGTAAGTGTGTATAAAGCTGTATAACGCTGTGTAAATCTGTATAGATCTGTACAGTAGCTGTGTGTTTGTATGTGTAAGTGTGTATAAAGCTGTATAACGCTGTGTAAATCTGTATAGATCTGTACAGTAGCTGTGTGTTTGTATGTGTAAGTGTGTATAAAGCTGTATAACGCTGTGTAAATCTGTATAGATCTGTACAGTAGCTGTGTGTTTGTATGTGTAAGTGTGTATAAAGCTGTATAACGCTGTGTAAATCTGTATAGATCTGTACAGTAGCTGTGTGTTTGTATGTGTAAGTGTGTATAAAGCTGTATAACGCTGTGTAAATCTGTATAGATCTGTACAGTAGCTGTGTGTTTGTATGTGTAAGTGTGTATAAAGCTGTATAACGCTGTGTAAATCTGTATAGATCTGTACAGTAGCTGTTTCTTTGTATGTGTAATAGTGTATAAAGCTGTATAACGCTGTGTAAATCTGTATAGATCTGTACAGTAGCTGTGTGTTTGTATGTGTAAGTGTGTATAAAGCTGTATAACGCTGTGTAAATCTGTATAGATCTGTACAGTAGCTGTGTGTTTGTATGTGTAAGTGTGTATAAAGCTGTATAACGCTGTGTAAATCTGTATAGATCTGTACAGTAGCTGTGTGTTTGTATGTGTAAGTGTGTATAAAGCTGTATAACGCTGTGTAAATCTGTATAGATCTGTACAGTAGCTGTGTGTTTGTATGTGTAAGTGTGTATAAAGCTGTATAACGCTGTGTAAATCTGTATAGATCTGTACAGTAGCTGTGTGTTTGTATGTGTAAGTGTGTATAAAGCTGTATAACGCTGTGTAAATCTGTATAGATCTGTACAGTAGCTGTGTGTTTGTATGTGTAAGTGTGTATAAAGCTGTATAACGCTGTGTAAATCTGTATAGATCTGTACAGTAGCTGTGTGTTTGTATGTGTAAGTGTGTATAAAGCTGTATAACGCTGTGTAAATCTGTATAGATCTGTACAGTAGCTGTGTGTTTGTATGTGTAAGTGTGTATAAAGCTGTATAACGCTGTGTAAATCTGTATAGATCTGTACAGTAGCTGTGTGTTTGTATGTGTAAGGTGTATAAAGCTGTATAACGCTGTGTAAATCTGTATAGATCTGTACAGTAGCTGTGTGTTTGTATGTGTAAGTGTGTATAAAGCTGTATAACGCTGTGTAAATCTGTATAGATCTGTACAGTAGCTGTGTGTTTGTATGTGTAAGTGTGTATAAAGCTGTATAACGCTGTGTAAATCTGTATAGATCTGTACAGTAGCTGTGTGTTTGTATGTGTAAGTGTGTATAAAGCTGTATAACGCTGTGTAAATCTGTATAGATCTGTACAGTAGCTGTGTGTTTGTATGTGTAAGTGTGTATAAAGCTGTATAACGCTGTGTAAATCTGTATAGATCTGTACAGTAGCTGTGTGTTTGTATGTGTAAGTGTGTATAAAGCTGTATAACGCTGTGTAAATCTGTATAGATCTGTACAGTAGCTGTGTGTTTGTATGTGTAAGTGTGTATAAAGCTGTATAACGCTGTGTAAATCTGTATAGATCTGTACAGTAGCTGTGTGTTTGTATGTGTAAGTGTGTATAAAGCTGTATAACGCTGTGTAAATCTGTATAGATCTGTACAGTAGCTGTGTGTTTGTATGTGTAAGTGTGTATAAAGCTGTATAACGCTGTGTAAATCTGTATAGATCTGTACAGTAGCTGTGTGTTTGTATGTGTAAGTGTGTATAAAGCTGTATAACGCTGTGTAAATCTGTATAGATCTGTACAGTAGCTGTGTGTTTGTATGTGTAAGTGTGTATAAAGCTGTATAACGCTGTGTAAATCTGTATAGATCTGTACAGTAGCTGTGTGTTTGTATGTGTAAGTGTGTATAAAGCTGTATAACGCTGTGTAAATCTGTATAGATCTGTACAGTAGCTGTGTGTTTGTATGTGTAAGTGTGTATAAAGCTGTATAACGCTGTGTAAATCTGTATAGATCTGTACAGTAGCTGTGTGTTTGTATGTGTAAGTGTGTATAAAGCTGTATAACGCTGTGTAAATCTGTATAGATCTGTACAGTAGCTGTGTGTTTGTATGTGTAAGTGTGTATAAAGCTGTATAACGCTGTGTAAATCTGTATAGATCTGTACAGTAGCTGTGTGTTTGTATGTGTAAGTGTGTATAAAGCTGTATAACGCTGTGTAAATCTGTATAGATCTGTACAGTAGCTGTGTGTTTGTATGTGTAAGTGTGTATAAAGCTGTATAACGCTGTGTAAATCTGTATAGATCTGTACAGTAGCTGTGTGTTTGTATGTGTAAGTGTGTATAAAGCTGTATAACGCTGTGTAAATCTGTATAGATCTGTACAGTAGCTGTGTGTTTGTATGTGTAAGTGTGTATAAAGCTGTATAACGCTGTGTAAATCTGTATAGATCTGTACAGTAGCTGTGTGTTTGTATGTGTAAGTGTGTATAAAGCTGTATAACGCTGTGTAAATCTGTATAGATCTGTACAGTAGCTGTGTGTTTGTATGTGTAAGTGTGTATAAAGCTGTATAACGCTGTGTAAATCTGTATAGATCTGTACAGTAGCTGTGTGTTTGTATGTGTAAGTGTGTATAAAGCTGTATAACGCTGTGTAAATCTGTATAGATCTGTACAGTAGCTGTGTGTTTGTATGTGTAAGTGTGTATAAAGCTGTATAACGCTGTGTAAATCTGTATAGATCTGTACAGTAGCTGTGTGTTTGTATGTGTAAGTGTGTATAAAGCTGTATAACGCTGTGTAAATCTGTATAGATCTGTACAGTAGCTGTGTGTTTGTATGTGTAAGTGTGTATAAAGCTGTATAACGCTGTGTAAATCTGTATAGATCTGTACAGTAGCTGTGTGTTTGTATGTGTAAGTGTGTATAAAGCTGTATAACGCTGTGTAAATCTGTATAGATCTGTACAGTAGCTGTGTGTTTGTATGTGTAAGTGTGTATAAAGCTGTATAACGCTGTGTAAATCTGTATAGATCTGTACAGTAGCTGTGTGTTTGTATGTGTAAGTGTGTATAAAGCTGTATAACGCTGTGTAAATCTGTATAGATCTGTACAGTAGCTGTGTGTTTGTATGTGTAAGTGTGTATAAAGCTGTATAACGCTGTGTAAATCTGTATAGATCTGTACAGTAGCTGTGTGTTTGTATGTGTAAGTGTGTATAAAGCTGTATAACGCTGTGTAAATCTGTATAGATCTGTACAGTAGCTGTGTGTTTGTATGTGTAAGTGTGTATAAAGCTGTATAACGCTGTGTAAATCTGTATAGATCTGTACAGTAGCTGTGTGTTTGTATGTGTAAGTGTGTATAAAGCTGTATAACGCTGTGTAAATCTGTATAGATCTGTACAGTAGCTGTGTGTTTGTATGTGTAAGTGTGTATAAAGCTGTATAACGCTGTGTAAATCTGTATAGATCTGTACAGTAGCTGTGTGTTTGTATGTGTAAGTGTGTATAAAGCTGTATAACGCTGTGTAAATCTGTATAGATCTGTACAGTAGCTGTGTGTTTGTATGTGTAAGTGTGTATAAAGCTGTATAACGCTGTGTAAATCTGTATAGATCTGTACAGTAGCTGTGTGTTTGTATGTGTAAGTGTGTATAAAGCTGTATAACGCTGTGTAAATCTGTATAGATCTGTACAGTAGCTGTGTGTTTGTATGTGTAAGTGTGTATAAAGCTGTATAACGCTGTGTAAATCTGTATAGATCTGTACAGTAGCTGTGTGTTTGTATGTGTAAGTGTGTATAAAGCTGTATAACGCTGTGTAAATCTGTATAGATCTGTACAGTAGCTGTGTGTTTGTATGTGTAAGTGGTATAAAGCTGTATAACGCTGTGTAAATCTGTATAGATCTGTACAGTAGCTGTGTGTTTGTATGTGTAAGTGTGTATAAAGCTGTATAACGCTGTGTAAATCTGTATAGATCTGTACAGTAGCTGTGTGTTTGTATGTGTAAGTGTGTATAAAGCTGTATAACGCTGTGTAAATCTGTATAGATCTGTACAGTAGCTGTGTGTTTGTATGTGTAAGTGTGTATAAAGCTGTATAACGCTGTGTAAATCTGTATAGATCTGTACAGTAGCTGTGTGTTTGTATGTGTAAGTGTGTATAAAGCTGTATAACGCTGTGTAAATCTGTATAGATCTGTACAGTAGCTGTGTGTTTGTATGTGTAAGTGTGTATAAAGCTGTATAACGCTGTGTAAATCTGTATAGATCTGTACAGTAGCTGTGTGTTTGTATGTGTAAGTGTGTATAAAGCTGTATAACGCTGTGTAAATCTGTATAGATCTGTACAGTAGCTGTGTGTTTGTATGTGTAAGTGTGTATAAAGCTGTATAACGCTGTGTAAATCTGTATAGATCTGTACAGTAGCTGTGTGTTTGTATGTGTAAGTGTGTATAAAGCTGTATAACGCTGTGTAAATCTGTATAGATCTGTACAGTAGCTGTGTGTTTGTATGTGTAAGTGTGTATAAAGCTGTATAACGCTGTGTAAATCTGTATAGATCTGTACAGTAGCTGTGTGTTTGTATGTGTAAGTGTGTATAAAGCTGTATAACGCTGTGTAAATCTGTATAGATCTGTACAGTAGCTGTGTGTTTGTATGTGTAAGTGTGTATAAAGCTGTATAACGCTGTGTAAATCTGTATAGATCTGTACAGTAGCTGTGTGTTTGTATGTGTAAGTGTGTATAAAGCTGTATAACGCTGTGTAAATCTGTATAGATCTGTACAGTAGCTGTGTGTTTGTATGTGTAAGTGTGTATAAAGCTGTATAACGCTGTGTAAATCTGTATAGATCTGTACAGTAGCTGTGTGTTTGTATGTGTAAGTGTGTATAAAGCTGTATAACGCTGTGTAAATCTGTATAGATCTGTACAGTAGCTGTGTGTTTGTATGTGTAAGTGTGTATAAAGCTGTATAACGCTGTGTAAATCTGTATAGATCTGTACAGTAGCTGTGTGTTTGTATGTGTAAGTGTGTATAAAGCTGTATAACGCTGTGTAAATCTGTATAGATCTGTACAGTAGCTGTGTGTTTGTATGTGTAAGTGTATAAAGCTGTATAACGCTGTGTAAATCTGTATAGATCTGTACAGTAGCTGTGTGTTTGTATGTGTAAGTGTGTATAAAGCTGTATAACGCTGTGTAAATCTGTATAGATCTGTACAGTAGCTGTGTGTTTGTATGTGTGTGTATAAAGCTGTATAACGCTGTGTAAATCTGTATAGATCTGTACAGTAGCTGTGTGTTTGTATGTGTAAGTGTGTATAAAGCTGTATAACGCTGTGTAAATCTGTATAGATCTGTACAGTAGCTGTGTGTTTGTATGTGTAAGTGTGTATAAAGCTGTATAACGCTGTGTAAATCTGTATAGATCTGTACAAGTAGGCTGGGTGTTTGTATGTGGTAAGTGTGTATAAAGCTGTATAAACGCTGTGTAAAATCTGTATAGATCTGTACCAGTAGGCTGTGTGTTTGTATGTGTAAGTGTGTATAAAGCTGTATACGCTGTGTAAATCGGTATAGTATCTGTACAGTAAGCTGTGTGTTTGTATGGTGTAAGTGTGTATAAAAGCTGTATACGCTGTGTAAATCTGTATAGGATCTGTACAGTCTGCTGTGTGTTGTATGTGTAAGTGCGTATTAAAGCTATAACACGCTGTAATGTATAGATCGTACAGTAGCTGTGTGTTTGTACGTGTACAGTGTGTATAAAGCTGTATAACGCTAGGTAAATCTGTATAAGATCTACAGTAGCTGTGTGTAATTTGTTTGTATGTGATAAGTGTGTATAAAGCTGTATAACGCTGTGTAAATCTGTATAGATCTGTACAGTAGCTGTGTGTTTGTATGTGTAAGTGTGTATAAAGCTGTATAACGCTGTGTAAATCTGTATAGATCTGTACAGTAGCTGTGTGTTTGTATGTGTAAGTGTGTATAAAGCTGTATAACGCTGTGTAAATCTGTATAGATCTGTACAGTAGCTGTGTGTTTGTATGTGTAAGTGTGTATAAAGCTGTATAACGCTGTGTAAATCTGTATAGATCTGTACAGTAGCTGTGTGTTTGTATGTGTAAGTGTGTATAAAGCTGTATAACGCTGTGTAATCTGTATAGATCTGTACAGTAGCTGTGTGTTTGTATGTGTAAGTGTGTATAAAGCTGTATAACGCTGTGTAAATCTGTATAGATCTGTACAGTAGCTGTGTGTTTGTATGTGTAAGTGGTTATACAGCTTTATAACGCTGTGTAAATCTGTATAGATCTGTACAGTAGCTGTGTGTTTGTATGTGTAAGTGTGTATAAAGCTGTATAACGCTGTGTAAATCTGTATAGATCTGTACAGTAGCTGTGTGTTTGTATGTGTAAGTGAGTATAAAGCTGTATAACGCTGTGTAAATCTGTATAGATCTGTACAGTAGCTGTGTGTTTGTATGTGTAAGTGCGTATAAAGCTGTATAACGCTGTGTAAATCTGTATAGATCTGTACAGTAGCTGTGTGTTTGTATGTGTAAGTGCTGTATAAAGCTGTATAACGCTGTTTAAATCTGTATAGATCTGTACAGTAGCTGTGTGTTTGTATGTGTAAGTGTGTATAAAGCTGTATAACGCTGTGTAAATCTGTATAGATCTGTACAGTAGCTGTGTGTTTGTATGTGTAAGTGTGTATAAAGCTGTATAACGCTGTGTAAATCTGTATAGATCTGTACAGTAGCTGTGTGTTTGTATGTGTAAGTGTGTATAAATGCTGTATAACGCTGTGTAAATCTGTATAGATCTGTACAGTAGCTGTGTGTTTGTATGTGTAAGTGTGTATAAAGCTGTATAACGCTGTGTAAATCTGTATAGATCTGTACAGTAGCTGTGTGTTTGTATGTGTAAGTGCGTATAAAGCTGTATAACGCTGTGTAAATCTGTATAGATCTGTACAGTAGCTGTGTGTTTGTATGTGTAAGTGTGTATAAAGCTGTATAACGCTGTGTAAATCTGTATAGATCTGTACAGTAGCTGTGTGTTTGTATGTGTAAGTGTGTATAAAGCTGTATAACGCTGTGTAAATCTGTATAGATCTGTACAGTAGCTGTGTGTTTGTATGTGTAAGTGTGTATAAAGCTGTATAACGCTGTGTAAATCTGTATAGATCTGTACAGTAGCTGTGTGTTTGTATGTGTAAGTGTGTATAAAGCTGTATAACGCTGTGTAAATCTGTATAGATCTGTACAGTAGCTGTGTGTTTGTATGTGTAAGTGTGTATAAAGCTGTATAACGCTGTGTAAATCTGTATAGATCTGTACAGTAGCTGTGTGTTTGTATGTGTAAGTGTGTATAAAGCTGTATAACGCTGTGTAAATCTGTATAGATCTGTACAGTAGCTGTGTGTTTGTATGTGTAAGTGTGTATAAAGCTGTATAACGCTGTGTAAATCTGTATAGATCTGTACAGTAGCTGTGTGTTTGTATGTGTAAGTGTGTATAAAGCTGTGTATAACGCTGTGTAAATCTGTATAGATCTGTACAGTAGCTGTGTGTTTGTATGTGTAAGTGCGTATAAAGCTGTATAACGCTGTGTAATCTGTATAGATCTGTACAGTAGCTGTGTGTTTGTATGTGTAAGTGTGTATAAAGCTGTATAACGCTGTGTAAATCTGTATAGATCTGTACAGTAGCTGTGTGTTTGTATGTGTAAGTGTGTATAAAGCTGTATAACGCTGTGTAAATCTGTATAGATCTGTACAGTAGCTGTGTGTTTGTATGTGTAAGTGTGTATAAAGCTGTATAACGCTGTGTAAATCTGTATAGATCTGTACAGTAGCTGTGTGTTTGTATGTGTAAGTGTCGTATAAAGCTGTATAACGCTGTGTAAATCTGTATAGATCTGTACAGTAGCTGTGTGTTTGTATGTGTAAGTGTGTATAAAGCTGTATAACGCTGTGTAAATCTGTATAGATCTGTACAGTAGCTGTGTGTTTGTATGTGTAAGTGTGTATAAAGCTGTATAACGCTGTGTAAATCTGTATAGATCTGTACAGTAGCTGTGTGTTTGTATGTGTAAGTGCGTATAAAGCTGTATAACGCTGTGTAAATCTGTATAGATCTGTACAGTAGCTGTGTGTTGTATGTGTAAGTGCGTATAAAGCTGTATAACGCTGTGTAAATCTGTATAAGCTGTATAACGCTGTGTAAATCTGTATAGATCTGTACAGTAGCTGTGTGTTTGTATGTGTAAGTGTGTATAAAGCTGTATAACGCTGTGTAAATCTGTATAGATCTGTACAGTAGCTGTGTGTTTGTATGTGTAAGTGCGTATAAAGCTGTATAACGCTGTGTAAATCTGTATAGATCTGTACAGTAGCTGTGTGTTTGTATGTGTAAGTGTGTATAAAGCTGTATAACGCTGTGTAAATCTGTATAGATCTGTACAGTAGCTGTGTGTTTGTATGTGTAAGTGTGTATAAAGCTGTATAACGCTGTGTAAATCTGTATAGATCTGTACAGTAGCTGTGTGTTAGTATGTGTAAGTGTGTATAAATCTGTATAACGCTGTGTAAATCTGTATAGATCTGTACAGTAGCTGTGTGTTGTATGTGTAAGTGTGTATAAGCTGTATACTGTAATCTTAGATCTGTACAGTAGCTGTGTGTTTGTATGTGTAAGTGTGTATAAAGCTGTATAACGCTGTGTAAATCTGTATAGATCTGTACAGTAGCTGTGTGTTTGTATGTGTAAGTGTGTATAAAGCTGTATAACGCTGTGTAAATCTGTATAGATCTGTACAGTAGCTGTGTGTTTGTATGTGTAAGTGTGTATAAAGCTGTATAACGCTGTGTAAATCTGTATAGATCTGTACAGTAGCTGTGTGTTTGTATGTGTAAGTGTGTATAAAGCTGTATAACGCTGTGTAAATCTGTATAGATCTGTACAGTAGCTGTGTGTTTGTATGTGTAAGTGAGTATAAAGCTGTATAACGCTGTGTAAATCTGTATAGATCTGTACAGTAGCTGTGTGTTTGTATGTGTAAGTGTGTATAAAGCTGTATAACGCTGTGTAAATCTGTATAGATCTGTACAGTAGCTGTGTGTTTGTATGTGTAAGTGTGTATAAAGCTGTATAACGCTGTGTAAATCTGTATAGATCTGTACAGTAGCTGTGTGTTTGTATGTGTAAGTGTGTATAAAGCTGTATAACGCTGTGTAAATCTGTATAGATCTGTACAGTAGCTGTGTGTTTGTATGTGTAAGTGTGTATAAAGCTGTATAACGCTGTGTAAATCTGTATAGATCTGTACAGTAGCTGTGTGTTTGTATGTGTAAGTGTGTATAAAGCTGTATAACGCTGTGTAAATCTGTATAGATCTGTACAGTAGCTGTGTGTTTGTATGTGTAAGTGCGTATAAAGCTGTATAACGCTGTGTAAATCTGTATAGATCTGTACAGTAGCTGTGTGTTTGTATGTGTAAGTGCGTATAAAGCTGTATAACGCTGTGTAAATCTGTATAGATCTGTACAGTAGCTGTGTGTTTGTATGTGTAAGTGTGTATAAAGCTGTATAACGCTGTGTAAATCTGTATAGATCTGTACAGTAGCTGTGTGTTTGTATGTGTAAGTGTGTATAAAGCTGTATAACGCTGTGTAAATCTGTATAGATCTGTACAGTAGCTGTGTGTTTGTATGTGTAAGTGTGTATAAAGCTGTATAACGCTGTGTAAATCTGTATAGATCTGTACAGTAGCTGTGTGTTTGTATGTGTAAGTGTGTATAAAGCTGTATAACGCTGTGTAAATCTGTATAGATCTGTACAGTAGCTGTGTGTTTGTATGTGTAAGTGTGTATAAAGCTGTATAACGCTGTGTAAATCTGTATAGATCTGTACAGTAGCTGTGTGTTTGTATGTGTAAGTGTGTATAAAGCTGTATAACGCTGTGTAAATCTGTATAGATCTGTACAGTAGCTGTGTGTTTGTATGTGTAAGTGTGTATAAAGCTGTATAACGCTGTGTAAATCTGTATAGATCTGTACAGTAGCTGTGTGTTTGTATGTGTAAGTGTGTATAAAGCTGTATAACGCTGTGTAAATCTGTATAGATCTGTACAGTAGCTGTGTGTTTGTATGTGTAAGTGTGTATAAAGCTGTATAACGCTGTGTAAATCTGTATAGATCTGTACAGTAGCTGTGTGTTTGTATGTGTAAGTGTGTATAAAGCTGTATAACGCTGTGTAAATCTGTATAGATCTGTACAGTAGCTGTGTGTTTGTATGTGTAAGTGTGTATAAAGCTGTATAACGCTGTGTAAATCTGTATAGATCTGTACAGTAGCTGTGTGTTTGTATGTGTAAGTGTGTATAAAGCTGTATAACGCTGTGTAAATCTGTATAGATCTGTACAGTAGCTGTGTGTTTGTATGTGTAAGTGTGTATAAAGCTGTATAACGCTGTGTAAATCTGTATAGATCTGTACAGTAGCTGTGTGTTTGTATGTGTAAGTGTGTATAAAGCTGTATAACGCTGTGTAAATCTGTATAGATCTGTACAGTAGCTGTGTGTTTGTATGTGTAAGTGTGTATAAAGCTGTATAACGCTGTGTAAATCTGTATAGATCTGTACAGTAGCTGTGTGTTTGTATGTGTAAGTGTGTATAAAGCTGTATAACGCTGTGTAAATCTGTATAGATCTGTACAGTAGCTGTGTGTTTGTATGTGTAAGTGTGTATAAAGCTGTATAACGCTGTGTAAATCTGTATAGATCTGTACAGTAGCTGTGTGTTTGTATGTGTAAGTGTGTATAAAGCTGTATAACGCTGTGTAAATCTGTATAGATCTGTACAGTAGCTGTGTGTTTGTATGTGTAAGTGTGTATAAAGCTGTATAACGCTGTGTAAATCTGTATAGATCTGTACAGTAGCTGTGTGTTTGTATGTGTAAGTGTGTATAAAGCTGTATAACGCTGTGTAAATCTGTATAGATCTGTACAGTAGCTGTGTGTTTGTATGTGTAAGTGTGTATAAAGCTGTATAACGCTGTGTAAATCTGTATAGATCTGTACAGTAGCTGTGTGTTTGTATGTGTAAGTGTGTATAAAGCTGTATAACGCTGTGTAAATCTGTATAGATCTGTACAGTAGCTGTGTGTTTGTATGTGTAAGTGTGTATAAAGCTGTATAACGCTGTGTAAATCTGTATAGATCTGTACAGTAGCTGTGTGTTTGTATGTGTAAGTGTGTATAAAGCTGTATAACGCTGTGTAAATCTGTATAGATCTGTACAGTAGCTGTGTGTTTGTATGTGTAAGTGCTGTATATAAAGCTGTATAACGCTGTGTAAATCTGTATAGATCTGTACAGTAGCTGTGTGTTTGTATGTGTAAGTGTGTATAAAGCTGTATACACACAGCTACTGTATAGATCTGTACAGTAGCTGTGTGTTTGTATGTGTAAGTGTGTATAAAGCTGTATAACGCTGTGTAAATCTGTATAGATCTGTACAGTAGCTGTGTGTTTGTATGTGTAAGTGTGTATAAAGCTGTATAACGCTGTGTAAATCTGTATAGATCTGTACAGTAGCTGTGTGTTTGTATGTGTAAGTGTGTATAAAGCTGTATAACGCTGTGTAAATCTGTATAGATCTGTACAGTAGCTGTGTGTTTGTATGTGTAAGTGTGTATAAAGCTGTATAACGCTGTGTAAATCTGTATAGATCTGTACAGTAGCTGTGTGTTTGTATGTGTAAGTGTGTATAAAGCTGTATAACGCTGTGTAAATCTGTATAGATCTGTACAGTAGCTGTGTGTTTGTATGTGTAAGTGCGTATAAAGCTGTATAACGCTGTGTAATCTGTATAGATCTGTACAGTAGCTGTGTGTTTGTATGTGTAGTGTGTATAAGCTGTATAACGCTGTGTAATCTGTATAGATCTGTACAGTAGCTGTGTGTTTGTATGTGTAAGTGCGTATAAAGCTGTATAACGCTGTGTAAATCTGTATAGATCTGTACAGTAGCTGTGTGTTTGTATGTGTAAGTGTGTATAAAGCTGTATAACGCCTGTGTAAAATCTGTATAGATTCTGTACAGTAGCTGTGTGTTTGTATGTGTAAGTGTGTATAAAGCTGTATAACGCTGTGTTAAATCTGTATAGATCTGTACAGTAGCTGTGTGTTTTGTATGTGTAAGTGTGTATAAAGCTGTTAACGCTGTGTAAATCTGTATAGATCTGTACAGTAGCTGTGTGTTTGTATGTGTAAGTGTGTATAAAGCTGTATAACGCTGTGTAATCTGTATAGATCTGTACAGTAGCTGTGTGTTTGTATGTGTAAGTGTGTATAAAGCTGTATAAACGCTGTGTAAATCTGTATAGATCTGTACAGTAGCTGTGTGTTTGTATGTGTAAGTGTGTATAAAGCTGTATAACGCTGTGTAAATCTGTATAGATCTGTACAGTAGCTGTGTGTTTGTATGTGTAAGTGTGTATAAAGCTGTATAACGCTGTGTAAATCTGTATAGATCTGTACAGTAGCTGTGTGTTTGTATGTGTAAGTGTGTATAAAGCTGTATAACGCTGTGTAAATCTGTATAGATCTGTACAGTAGCTGTGTGTTTGTATGTGTAAGTGTGTATAAAGCTGTATAACGCTGTGTAAATCTGTATAGATCTGTACAGTAGCTGTGTGTTTGTATGTGTAAGTGTGTATAAAGCTGTATAACGCTGTGTAAATCTGTATAGATCTGTACAGTAGCTGTGTGTTTGTATGTGTAAGTGTGTATAAAGCTGTATAACGCTGTGTAAATCTGTATAGATCTGTACAGTAGCTGTGTGTTTGTATGTGTAAGTGTGTATAAAGCTGTATAACGCTGTGTAAATCTGTATAGATCTGTACAGTAGCTGTGTGTTTGTATGTGTAAGTGTGTATAAAGCTGTATAACGCTGTGTAAATCTGTATAGATCTGTACAGTAGCTGTGTGTTTGTATGTGTAAGTGTGTATAAAGCTGTATAACGCTGTGTAAATCTGTATAGATCTGTACAGTAGCTGTGTGTTTGTATGTGTAAGTGCTGTATAAAGCTGTATAACGCTGTGTAAATCTGTATAGATCTGTACAGTAGCTGTGTGTTTGTATGTGTAAGTGTGTATAAAGCTGTATAACGCTGTGTAAATCTGTATAGATCTGTACAGTAGCTGTGTGTTTGTATGTGTAAGTGTGTATAAAGCTGTATAACGCTGTGTAAATCTGTATAGATCTGTACAGTAGCTGTGTGTTTGTATGTGTAAGTGTGTATAAAGCTGTATAACGCTGTGTAAATCTGTATAGATCTGTACAGTAGCTGTGTGTTTGTATGTGTAAGTGTGTATAAAGCTGTATAACGCTGTGTAAATCTGTATAGATCTGTACAGTAGCTGTGTGTTTGTATGTGTAAGTGTGTATAAAGCTGTATAACGCTGTGTAAATCTGTATAGATCTGTACAGTAGCTGTGTGTTTGTATGTGTAAGTGTGTATAAAGCTGTATAACGCTGTGTAAATCTGTATAGATCTGTACAGTAGCTGTGTGTTTGTATGTGTAAGTGTGTATAAAGCTGTATAACGCTGTGTAAATCTGTATAGATCTGTACAGTAGCTGTGTGTTTGTATGTGTAAGTGTGTATAAAGCTGTATAACGCTGTGTAAATCTGTATAGATCTGTACAGTAGCTGTGTGTTTGTATGTGTAAGTGTGTATAAAGCTGTATAACGCTGTGTAAATCTGTATAGATCTGTACAGTAGCTGTGTGTTTGTATGTGTAAGTGTGTATAAAGCTGTATAACGCTGTGTAAATCTGTATAGATCTGTACAGTAGCTGTGTGTTTGTATGTGTAAGTGTGTATAAAGCTGTATAACGCTGTGTAAATCTGTATAGATCTGTACAGTAGCTGTGTGTTTGTATGTGTAAGTGTGTATAAAGCTGTATAACGCTGTGTAAATCTGTATAGATCTGTACAGTAGCTGTGTGTTTGTATGTGTAAGTGTGTATAAAGCTGTATAACGCTGTGTAAATCTGTATAGATCTGTACAGTAGCTGTGTGTTTGTATGTGTAAGTGTGTATAAAGCTGTATAACGCTGTGTAAATCTGTATAGATCTGTACAGTAGCTGTGTGTTTGTATGTGTAAGTGTGTATAAAGCTGTATAACGCTGTGTAAATCTGTATAGATCTGTACAGTAGCTGTGTGTTTGTATGTGTAAGTGTGTATAAAGCTGTATAACGCTGTGTAAATCTGTATAGATCTGTACAGTAGCTGTGTGTTTGTATGTGTAAGTGTGTATAAAGCTGTATAACGCTGTGTAAATCTGTATAGATCTGTACAGTAGCTGTGTGTTTGTATGTGTAAGTGTGTATAAAGCTGTATAACGCTGTGTAAATCTGTATAGATCTGTACAGTAGCTGTGTGTTTGTATGTGTAAGTGTGTATAAAGCTGTATAACGCTGTGTAAATCTGTATAGATCTGTACAGTAGCTGTGTGTTTGTATGTGTAAGTGTGTATAAAGCTGTATAACGCTGTGTAAATCTGTATAGATCTGTACAGTAGCTGTGTGTTTGTATGTGTAAGTGTGTATAAAGCTGTATAACGCTGTGTAAATCTGTATAGATCTGTACAGTAGCTGTGTGTTTGTATGTGTAAGTGTGTATAAAGCTGTATAACGCTGTGTAAATCTGTATAGATCTGTACAGTAGCTGTGTGTTTGTATGTGTAAGTGTGTATAAAGCTGTATAACGCTGTGTAAATCTGTATAGATCTGTACAGTAGCTGTGTGTTTGTATGTGTAAGTGTGTATAAAGCTGTATAACGCTGTGTAAATCTGTATAGATCTGTACAGTAGCTGTGTGTTTGTATGTGTAAGTGTGTATAAAGCTGTATAACGCTGTGTAAATCTGTATAGATCTGTACAGTAGCTGTGTGTTTGTATGTGTAAGTGCGTATAAAGCTGTATAACGCTGTGTAAATCTGTATAGATCTGTACAGTAGCTGTGTGTTTGTATGTGTAAGTGTGTATAAAGCTGTATAACGCTGTGTAAATCTGTATAGATCTGTACAGTAGCTGTGTGTTTGTATGTGTAAGTGTGTATAAAGCTGTATAACGCTGTGTAAATCTGTATAGATCTGTACAGTAGCTGTGTGTTTGTATGTGTAAGTGTGTATAAAGCTGTATAACGCTGTGTAAATCTGTATAGATCTGTACAGTAGCTGTGTGTTTGTATGTGTAAGTGTGTATAAAGCTGTATAACGCTGTGTAAATCTGTATAGATCTGTACAGTAGCTGTGTGTTTGTATGTGTAAGTGTGTATAAAGCTGTATAACGCTGTGTAAATCTGTATAGATCTGTACAGTAGCTGTGTGTTTGTATGTGTAAGTGTGTATAAAGCTGTATAACGCTGTGTAAATCTGTATAGATCTGTACAGTAGCTGTGTGTTTGTATGTGTAAGTGTGTATAAAGCTGTATAAACTCCACTGGCAGCGTTGTGTAAATAATGTCACCCAGTTGCTCCCTAAACTGTCACTGTGCAGCTAAACAGCCGGTAGAGCCACTCCGATTAAACCGAGTACACAGTGCGGACAGATGAACCCCAGCAGGACGGGCGCACAGGCGGTCTCAGGGTCGGGGTGGGCTCCTTAAAGTGGAGCTCGCGCATATCAAAGCAGCGAGTCTGACCATAAAGCAGGCGCCCCCCTTTGATCCTGAGACAGGCCTATCGGCACACCCCTAATCCCCTCCGCAGGAACCAGCTGCTCCCGCTGGCCGGAGAGGCCGTTTCCACCGGTCCATCAGCAGGAGGACCACCACAGAGCAGGCCGAGCCCACCGGCTGCTCCGCTCACTCAGTAAACCAGCATCACCTCTCACTCTCACTGACCACTGACCAAACAGCTCAGGCTCAGGATTATTTCCACAGGGCATCTCAATATATTTCATTTTCATAGCACAGATTTATTGATTTCTCAGCAGAAAACTGAATATTAATGTCTGGATGGGATATATTAGAATATTACAATCAGCTGACCATAAAGATATTTTCCACTATCTGGACAATTCTGATATCATGATGAACCTAAAACATTATCATTATTAATACTGTCATTAATATTATATGGATATAAGCCAAATATGAGCTCAATGTTCTAATAATAAGAATTTTTCTTCTTCATTGTTATTATTATTATTATTATTGTTGTTGTTTTTTCATCCATATTAATAGATTATCATAATAATCTCAGAACAGTTGTAATGGTAACTATTTTCTCAGAGAAGTATTAAAACACTAAATTCGTTCCATTAATGTATTTATTTTATGTAAATTGTGCAAATTCAAGGGAATAAACAATAAAATATACCTTTAAAAAACCTTATAGAGTTATGTGTTTACAGTAGGGTCTACTTTCTGATTATTGAAGTTTAAAAGCAATATTAACTGATTAATAACGTTTAAATGATCCCACAGCAGCGAGACTGTAAACAACTACTGTATTATTTTAAACAGGACATAAATAACAAAATCACTATTAATAAACCCTGATTAATTATTAGTTTTCTACAATTCAGGATAATGACTTATAATTCATATATCACTAATAATTCAACTGCCACATTTTTTTTATTATATGCAACTATTCGACAATTATTAGTTAATAATTATACACATTTGTCCAATTATTTTGCTGTTTATTAGGGCATTTTATTATAAAGTGTTACTCATAATACCAATTTTTCTTTGCATTATTATTATTGTTATTATTATTATTATTATTATCATCATCATCGTTAGTACTGATTTGATTTGCAACAATTGTGTCCTTATTAACAGTAATTAACATACTGAGATACTCATTATGTTGCTGTTTATTAGGGCCTGTTAATATAAAATGTATTAGTAATGATTATCTTTTACATTATTATTAATATTATTATTGATTTTATTTGCAGCTACTATATTATTATTAACAGTAATTAATATACTGAGAAATTGTTCATGTTGCTGTTTATTAGGGCGTGTTATTAATAAGTGATACTAATAATACTTTTAATATTATTATTACTGTTATTAATATCATTGTAACTATTATATCATTATTATCACTGCTCAATAAACTATTATGTTGCTATTTATTGGGGACTGTTATTATAAAGTGATACTAATAATACTTTTAATATTATTATTACTGTTATTAATATCATTGTAACTATTATATAATTAACACTGCCTAATAAACTATTGTTTACTATTATGTTGCTGTTTATTAGGGACTGTTATACAAAGTGTTACTAATAATACCTATTTCTGTTATCCATACTGTATTATTAGTATTAATAATAACCAATAATGAGTCTGAAAGAGTTTATAAGCAAATGTTTGATGTGTTCAGTCAGCGTCCACTCTATTCGCTCTCCTGCCCGTCCGGCAGCTGGAGATCAAAGCCTGTCTGGGGGGGTGGGGGGGGCCAAGCCTGGGGGACTGAGTTTAAGAGGACACCCCCCACCGACACTCCCCCTCCCCCACCCCCACCCCCACAGTCAGAGTCACAGTGCTAACCGGAAAGTGGAAGGAGTGCAGATCCTGGGCCTCTCCGTCCTCAGAGCAGGGAAAATGAGGATAATTACCGACTCCGGATTCCACATCCCGCCAAATACTTCAGCTGCGGTCGCCCTCTGACCAAAATTCCCTCTCCGGGGGGACAAACCTGGCAGCGTCCCCGGCCCACCGCACGCTCACACTGTACTGGCGCTGACGCTTTAAAGGGCTCGTACCTCAGAAAAACACACTCTCTTCACCTTTTTAAATAAGACAGTCTGCTGCGGCGTGTAAACACTCTAAGTTCCAAATAGTCCCTGTATGGAAAGCAAACTGCAAAAAAAACTTGCTTTGAACTCACCATGTTTGTGAGGTCACAAAACACATATACATATACATGTATACTGGGTCTACAACAGTTCATGCCCGTGCACTCACACTGAAGTAGCCAGGAGCGTCGCAGCTTTGACTCCTTTTTATGAACGTGAATCAGCCACAACTCAGGGCAGCCAATCAGAACAGGGCTCATTTACATATATCGTTCTTAAAGGCACAGTCTGTTAAGTTCTAAGGGATAACGTGAGGTTGGAAAACGGTCATGAAGAAATGAAATATGGCTGTTTTACATGAACGCACACTGATGTCATATAAACGCAAATGTGGGAATAATGTAGGATACGGGCACTTTAAAGGGACAGTCCATGAAACTATCAAATTTCTTTAGTAATGCAGAAGGATGATCAGCTAAACGATGTGCGGTAATACAGAAACATCTGTCCAGAGCAGATCGGAGTGACTTTTATTCCTCCCCAGAATAAAATAAACATCTTTCAGAATAAAAAATGGAAGTTGTAGAAAATAAAATGGAATTTTATCCTCTCTTTAATCTCAGTTAACGTGTTTAATCTCAAATAACGTGGTTTCTTACACACTTTGACCTACAAAACTCAGACCTCGGTAAAGAGGTGGGCAGTATGACCATACCATACACTGAAGTTGCTCATTGTGAGCGTGAATTAGCCGCAATGCAGGGCAGCCAATCAGAACAGAGCTCATTTACATATATCGTTTATTAAAGGCACAGTCTGTTAAGTTCTAAGGGACAACGCGAGGTTAGAAAACAGTCACGAAGAAATGAAATATGGCTGTTTTGGGCTTTTTGATGCCATGTAAAATAAAATCTAAGACAAATGTAAGACATGGACACTTTAAAGGGACGGCTCATTAAAAAATGACATTTCTTCTTCATTAATACTGAACGATAAACAGTTATTACAACAGATCTGTCCGTTAGATCAGGTCACAGTGACTGTGGGCAACATGATAATACTTATCGCCACTGGGCTGAACTGTGACCGTGCTGTGTAGGGATGCACGATGATGTCGGAATTATATCCGTTTTGGCAGATAACTGTGGGCCGACATCGCTGATATGTAAACAAGAATAAAACGTATTGGTTTATAATATTTATTGTTATCGAGTTACAAATGCAGTAAATAAAACGCAGATATTTTAGTGCATTAATTCAGCATCACCAGAATATTCTAAGGCCCAATCTAAACAAATGATGCTGTTGCTGATATTATGATGATATCCGCCAAAACTGATATTATTCCAACATCATCGATAACATTTCTACACAAGATGCTCAAACTGTCCGCCCGTCTGTCTGCACTGCAGTCCAAGTTCATAGATGACAGCGAGCCACACAGTGTCAGAAACCCCATAATAAAGTCTATTAGAGATGACTTAAAGGGAAAATCCACCAATTTTCTAAAATTGTCTGCCGAATTTCACCAGTCATGTCATCCAGTGGGTTTGGTGTGAACCGGTTCAGACGTCTTTACAGTGGTGGTGATGGGAACCAGGCGTCGCCATGACTACAACACAGATATAGACACTTTATTTACCATCCAGAACCACCAGAGAACCTACACGAGTCTTCTGAGCTTATATGGAATGTTGATGATGGAAAACAGTGGAAAATCTGGAATAATGAGTTTTCTTTGAGGACTATTTTGCCGCACAGCGCCCTGCATGTCTCCCTCCACCATGAATGGAGTTGAAGTTCTCTAAACTCTCATAAAACAGCGTCTCAGTCATCAGGCAGTGAATTCAGAACCAGCTCATGTAGGAACTTTCTGTAGGAGCTTTTAGAGGGACGTCTGGTTCCCATCACCACCACTGTGAGGAGCTTTTAGAGGGACGTCTGGTTCCCATCACCACCACTGTGAGGAGCTTTTAGAGGGACGTCTGGTTCCCATCACCACCACCATGAACGGTTCTGACTCAGTCAGTTTATCTAGAACACAGTGTTTCACCCCAAACCACTCTGGATGAAATTTAGAAAAATGGGTGCATTTCTCCTTTAGCACCTTAGGGGTGGGACAGGGTAACTCGACAAACTTTCACTTTAATCCAGCACAAAAGGAGAACAAAGGCTTCAGCAGCGAAAGCGTAACAGCCCGATTAAATCACCGGCGCTGTGTTTCGTACAGAGGACAAAAACAGCTGCACTGTGGGTCTGAATTTCGGTAAAGGGGGAGTAATTCATTTCAGACGAGACACTCTGGCTTCTCTGAAAGGGGGGCTATTCGTTTGGAAGGCCTGACGAGACCTGAATTCACAGCCTGGAACTCTAGGTACAACATTATTAACGTTCGGACCACCGGCTCTGAAGATCACAAGAGCATTTCAGTGCTGGATCATCAAGAAAGCAAATTAAAGGGCAACTTCATCAACTTTTCAAATGTTCACACAGAGATGGGAAATATTTATTTGGCACAATATTCGTTTTTTCAGACATCCGATCAGCTGGACCAGAGAGAAATGACCCTACAGTAAAAAAAATACTAACAAAAGCCGTGACCACAATGATTTTCGTTCAGGATTTGGCACTAAATCCAGATAAAACAGGACTAATTTTGCTCTTTTTATAATGAAACGTGCAGCTGCCCGTTTTATACAAGTACCCACGCCTTCAAATGTTCAGAAAAGAATTAGCATTATACTGCCCAGCCCTATGATCAGATTAATTAAGATGTAAACAGAGTCATTCAGAATGGTTTGGTGTGAAACGCTCGGTTCTAGAGCCAGAACTGTTCACAGGCAAACCTTATATAAAACCCAGATCACGTGTAGGTTCTCTGGTGGTTCTGGATGGTAAATAAAGTGTCTATATCTGTGTTGTAGTCATGGCGACGCCTGGTTCCCATCACCACCACTGTAAAGAAGTCTGGGCGGGTATATATCTCTAAAACGGAGCATTTCAGAGCCAAACCACTCTGAACGACTGCGTTCACATCTGAAGCGCTGCATCATGCAGACATGTTGGAAGTTCGGTGGAGTGCCCCTTTAAGCCAACGGAGCTGCACGGATTCGCGGCTGTTAAATTAAACTTCTTAAAACTTTTTTCTCCGAACGTGGACCTGCGGAACCTTTCGGCACGGCTATCTCACCTTTATTGCTAAAGTGTAGAGGCAGATCCGGAGAACCTCCATGGCCCAAATCTCCACCGCGCCCACTTTCTTCTCCTCGGAGCAGCTGCTTGAATGAAGCTGTTCTTCACTGCAGCCTCACTATGTTGTAACGAACGAGCGAACTTCACCACTGGAGCGCCAAAAAACTCCGATTTAATCTGCAAACGCACAAATGAGCCGCGTCCTTCTCCCTCTCCGCTGTGGTTCACTTCTTCTCCGCTGTACTCCGCTGTTTTGAGGGCCGTATGTCCATCAGGTGAAGGGTTTAAGCTCCTTGTTCTCAGCTCTGCGACGGCTGCCGCACTGAGAGCGCTGAGCTCACTACCAGGCTTGAGGCCACAGCGCGGGTCACGTGACCCCCTACGGCCTCGCTGATTGGATAACTGCGACACTGCGTCTCAAATTGCTCCCTACCTAGTGCACCCTACCTAGTGCACTACGTAGGTCGGCCCTGCGTCCAAATAGCGCCTTCACCTACTTTATGACTATCTTTGTGTCTCTTTTCTGGTCTCAGCTGTGTTTATTTCATTTTTCAGCTTTTATTAGTTGTTTAGTTGCTTTAATTCCGCTTTGTTTTATGTCTCTGCTTTTAATTTACCGTGCAGTGTAGTGGTGGTGTATGTTGCAGTGATGTGTGTTGAGTTGCACCAGCAGTTTCATCTCCTGCATCGTGCGCTTTACACAGGGGGGTTTAGTGGTTCTGGGGCTCTGGGCAGGACTGAGGCCTCCGCTTCAGTCGGGTTGTTACGTGCTTCTCAATTTGAGATTGAATAAATAATAAAATGATTAGATTATTTAACTTATTTCTACATTTTTTGTCTTTAGTAATTTTATGAAGTGAATTTTTCTTTCGAACGTCGCACGACGAGGGGTGCCGCTTCCCTCCGGGGACACACTGGGCTCTATATTAATCCCTGCTTCTGTCTCTTCTGTGTGACCGAATGTTGTGACAGACAGACAGACAGACAGAAACACAGACAGACAGACAGAAACACAGACAGACAGACAGAAACACAAACAGACAGAAACACAGACAGAGAGACAGATACACAAACAGACAGACAGAAACACAGACAGACAGAAACACAGACAGACAGACAGATACACAGACAGACAGAAACACAGACAGACAGACAGATACACAGACAGACAGAAACACAGACAGACAGATACACAAACAGACAGACAGAAACACAGACAGACAGAAACACAGACAGACAGATACACAAACAGACAGACAGAAACACAGACAGACAGAAACACAGACAGACAGATACACAGACAGACAGAAACACAGACAGACAGACAGATACACAGACAGACAGATACACAGACAGACAGAAACACAGACAGACAGACAGATACACAGACAGACAGAAACACAGACAGACAGACAGATACACAGACAGACAGAAACACAGACAGACAGATACACAAACAGACAGACAGAAACACAGACAGACAGAAACACAGACAGACAGATACACAAACAGACAGACAGAAACACAGACAGACAGAAACACAGACAGACAGATACACAGACAGACAGAAACACAGACAGACAGACAGATACACAGACAGACAGATACACAGACAGACAGAAACACAGACAGACAGACAGATACACAGACAGACAGAAACACAGACAGACAGACAGATACACAAACAGACAGACAGAAACACAGACAGACAGACAGATACACAGACAGACAGACAGAAACACAGACAGACAGATACACAGACAGACAGAAACACAGACAGACAGACAGATACACAAACAGACAGACAGAAACACAGACAGACAGACAGATACACAAACAGACAGACAGAAACACAGACAGACAGACAGATACACAGACAGACAGACAGAAACACAGACAGACAGATACACAGACAGACAGAAACACAGACAGACAGACAGATACACAGACAGACAAACAGAAACACAGACAGACAGACAGATACACAGACAGACAGACAGAAACACAGACAGACAGACAGATACACAGACAGACAGACAGACAGATACACAGACAGACAGACAGAAACACAGACAGACAGACAGATACACAGACAGACAGACAGAAACACAGACAGACAGACAGATACACAGACAGACAGAAACACAGACAGAGAGACAGATACACAAACAGACAGACAGAAACATAGACAGACAGACAGACAGACAGATACACAGACAGACAGATACACAGACAGACAGACAGAAACACAGACAGACAGACAGATACACAGACAGACAGAAACACAGACAGACAGACAGATACACAGACAGACAGACAGAAACACAGACAGACAGACAGATACACAAAGAGACAGACAGAAACATAGACAGACAGATACACAGACAGACAGACAGAAACACAGACAGACAGATACACAGACAGACAGACAGAAACACAGACAGACAGACAGATACACAGACAGACAGATACACAGACAGACAGACAGAAACACAGACAGACAGACAGAAACACAGACAGACAGACAGATACACAGACAGACAGATACACAGACAGACAGACAGAAACACAGACAGACAGACAGAAACACAGACATGCTACACAACAGTAAATAATGCTGCACAACAGTAAATAATGCTGCACAACAGTAAATAATGCTACACAACAGTAAATAATGCTGCACAACACTAAATAATGCTACACAACACTAAATAATGCTACACAACACTAAATAATGCTACACAACAGTAAATAATGCTGCACAACACTAAATAATGCTACACAACACTAAATAATGCTACACAACACTAAATAATGCTGCACAACACTAAATAATGCTACACAACACTAAATAATGCTACACAACAGTAAATAATGCTACACAACACTAAATAATGCTACACAACACTAAATAATGCTGCACAACAGTAAATAATGCTACACAACACTAAATAATGCTGCACAACACTAAATAATGCTACACAACACTAAATAATGCTACACAACAGTAAATAATGCTGCACAACAGTAAATAATGCTACACAACACTAAATAATGCTGCACAACACTAAATAATGCTGCACAACAGTAAATAATGCTACACAACACTAAATAATGCTGCACAACAGTAAATAATGCTGCACAACAGTAAATAATGCTGCACAACACTAAATAATGCTACACAACACTAAATAATGCTACACAACACTAAATAATGCTACACAACACTAAATAATGCTGCACAACAGTAAATAATGCTACACAACAGTAAATAATGCTGCACAACAGTAAATAATGCTACACAACAGTAAATAATGCTGCACAACAGTAAATAATGCTACACAACACTAAATAATGCTGCACAACAGTAAATAATGCTGCACAACAGTAAATAATGCTACACAACACTAAATAATGCTACACAACACTAAATAATGCTGCACAACAGTAAATAATGCTACACAACACTAAATAATGCTGCACAACAGTAAATAATGCTACACAACACTAAATAATGCTACACAACAGTAAATAATGCTGCACAACAGTAAATAATGCTACACAACACTAAATAATGCTACACAACAGTAAATAATGCTACACAACAGTAAATAATGCTACACAACAGTAAATAATGCTGCACAACAGTAAATAATGCTACACAACACTAAATAATGCTACAC